>NC_048232.1:37376279-37663221 GCF_002007445.2 Ailuropoda melanoleuca | reverse complement strand
AAAAAAAAAAGGTTTAATTCTAGTTTTACTGAACTAAAGACATCAAATGTGAAAAAAAATATAGGCAGAATACAGTAAAAGTCTTCCAAAATAAATAATAACAAATGGAAATAATTTATGGAGGACTGAAATTAGACTGTATTTCAAAGTCAAGTTCTTCAATAATGTATTTTTTAAAAGAGTCTGAAACAAATTAATTTACAAAATTGGAGAAATATTAACTCATTTTAATCACGGCCATCTGGTCTAGGTTGTGTTTATTCTATGGTTACAAACTAAGACCCGCCCATTAGCTGAGGGGCACATTTGGAAGTCCATTTAAAGAGTTTCAATAAAAAGCATTATCTTCAGACTTATGAAGGCAGTAATACCATGACCAAATTTCACCTATTCAAAGTAAGAAGAAGAAATAAAGTATAATAACCAAACCATTAGGATGTGTGTGTATGTCTTTTTCTTTCCAACTAAAACTTATAAAAATTTTTTGGTAGTTTAGTTTTGCTTGTGATATGCTTACTCAGCTTTTGCTTTTCTGAAAAAAAAAGTTATTTTGTTTTAATTTGTGAAGAACATTTTTACTGGATAAAAATTCTAAGTTTGTGTTTTGCTTTCTTTAAGCGCATTAGTATTACTAGTAATGCTTTTGGCTCTCCATTTTCTCATGGGAAGTTTGTGATCATTATTACCTTTACCCCACTGTATATAATGAGTCTTTTTCTCTGACTTCCTAACAAATTTTTATTAGTAATTTGATTATGACATGCTTCAACACAACTGTGTCTTTTGGATCTATGCATTTATACTGTACTTTTCATTAAATTGGGAAAGTTTTCAGCCAAGATTTCTCCACATATTTTTTTCCTCTGAATTCCTCCCTAACCTCCCAAGTATGTGAAAATGCTTGATATTGTCATTTAGATCATTGAAGCTCTTCAACTTTTTCAGTCTTTTTCCCCCTCTGTGCTTTATTTTGGATAGTTTCTGTTGCTGTGTCTTCATGTTCACTGGTCTTTTTCTTCTGCAGTGTCTATCTTTCCTACTCGTAAGAACTTGCAGTGAAAGGTTCATTTCAGACATGAAATTTCTCATCTCTGGAAGTTTCATTTAGGCAAATTTTTAAATGTTTTTAAAAATTTTCTCTTTTCGTCATGTCCATATTTTTCTTTGCATAATTCCACACATTTACAATAATTATTTTAAAGTTCCTGTCTGGACAGCAGCAAAATGGCAGCATAGGAATTTCTACCACTGGTTCCAGCCCCCTTCCCCAACCAACTATTTGCTCAGAAAATGCCTTCACAAGACCAAAGATTTTGGGTGAAGGGTTACAGAACCTGAGCAACACACAATAATAAGAAAAGGTACTTTGAGGAGGATAGGAAAGATGGATTCACGCTACCCAAAACAAAGAGAACACCTTCCCTAAGGAAAAAGGAGACTAACATGGGCCCCAGACCCAAAGGCCCCCACAAACCCAGCCCCCACCACCCCATCCAGTGCTTGTGGTTCCAGGCTGCTTGTGGAGCCTAGGACAGCTTCCATAGCAGGGGTCCCTGGGGGCTCCTAGAAAACTAGGCCCGAGGCCCTCTCTGGCACCTGCTGGCTTCCAAGGCCCTAGGAGACTCCCTATGACACCAGGCCCCACAGTTCTGTGACTCAAGCAGTGGGCTTACCTGGCATCCCCCTACTCTGGGCCCTCCTTCCACCCCTCCCCACACACCTGCCCACTCCAATAGCCCTGGTGGCATCCTTGGCCTTAGGCTCTGGGCACATCCTAGCAAATCTGGTTCCAGCAGCCTTAGGTAGCCCCATGGCATCAAATCTAGGATGGGCTCCTGCCAACTGTCAGCTCACATGACGGCTACAGTGGACCCACACATCTCTCCCTGAGGTGCTTCCACAACACCAGGCTTATGGCAGCCTCCCGCGAGCCCAAAAGCCCATCTCACCTCTGCACCCCAAGGCTCTAGCAGCCCCAAGCATTTCCAGTTGCCCCAGGCAGTTCCCGTGTACACTGATGCTTCCTGTCACAGTCCTCCCAATAGAAAAAAATATAAAAGGCCTAAGAATATCAAGCTCCTGCTAAGTTGCTGTTTTTCTCTTTCATTTTACCCCAAAGGTTAACTTTCCTCAAAACAATATTTAAAGTAAAAAAGATAACTCCTTTATATCTTTTAATTCAGAATATGTGTTTACTAAACATTTTTTCTAATTTTTCTAGATACTTTTTTCATTTATTTTCATTATATTAAGATTCATTAACTGTTTTAATATGCCTTCAAACTAAATGGAAGAAATGTCAAATTATTTCAAAATTGAATTTTTAGTTGAAGTTCAATTACCCAGTATTGTGAATCTACTCCAAGTTAATCTAATGCTATATTAAGCAATAAACATAATAGGACATTTTTTTAATGTAGGCTAATTTAAATAAATGCCACTTACAGGATTGATTTTTTTTTTCCTCTGTAATAGGCACCTATGCAAGCTACACTAGCAATAACTCAGTGGATCCCATTGAGGGAAGTTCCCCTTCGGGATTAAAATGTATTTATGAATGCCTGCCAGATTCAGATGCATATTTGCATGGTGCTTTTTTATTATCTATTTCTAAAATATATTTACATACATCCCCCATTTGTGAACTGTTACAGGGATGTCTAACAATAATGATTGTAAGGATGCTTTTATTGATGATGAATACAACTATAAGTCTTATTGGAATATGTGGGAAAATGCAAATAATACTTTATTTTCCAGTTATGTTAAATTTACCATTCAGAATTTTATAACTTAAGTATAGAACAGCACATCTTCTAACTATTTCTTCTCTTGAACTCATTATGCTGCAATGACTGCATTCATAAAATGCAATCTTTTTCAAGGTTGAGAGCACTTTTGACTTCCATACATTGCTATTAATAGGAAGGACGGGTGAAGGGCCTGTGGGTGGAGTGTTGACAGCAGTGCCATCTGGTCAAGGAATAACTGTTCCTCACTTAGGACAGTATAAAGTCAACCCAGAAAAGCACATCGCCATACAGACTGGAGTCAAGAGAAGGCATAATCAGAAAAACTCATTGGTATTGCAGAGCAATGGTCTGAAAATTTTTGGAGGCTAGGGGAATGACATATGAGCTCACGGATGTGATGAAATGACTGTCTTGGGTGCCAGAGGTGATGGCAGAATGAATAGGGTAAGGGGTATCTGCCTTCACCTCAGTATCCTCAGGTGCTGAAGAGCAGAGGTAGGGGCACATGGTTGGAAGAGATGAATAGCTAGCCCACACAAGCTTCTCAAGTCTAAGGGTTAGTGGAATTTCATCAAACTAGAGACTACCAAATTCACCTGTGTCCAATATGACTGGGCATCACAACAAACCAACATGTATGTACCATTCTGGTGACCAATCTCACACGATCTTGTCAAAGAAATACTATGCCAGTCATCAGAAGCTACAAGCATGTCAGGGCTCCTTTGTAGAATCACGCAGCCTTTAGACAATTCCATAAGAATGAGAATTGGAACTCCTTGTGGTGTTTAGTGGATACTATGCCTGGGAAAGTTCTGAGAGCCCTGAAAGGAGAGATGGGGATGTGGGCCCACACAAATTCTGATCAGGGCTCAAGGAAACCCCACTCATATGTCACTATTAGCCTCAGCTGTCCTAGGCAAAAGAGGGGACTTTTTTTTTTTTTTGGGAAAAAGTAAAGCAAGGGGATCTCCTGAAGCATGGGACCAGGGACAGGGCCCCTGTCTGTATGGAAGGACAACTTCTTTTACTGTAGTACAGAGTTTCTAACCTCAGAACTATGTACTTTTTAACTGGATACGTCTTCGCTGTGGGGGACTATCCCATGCATTGTAGGGTGTTTATCAGTTTGACCACTCTCTACTCAGTAGATGCCAGCAGTACTCCTCCCTCCCCAACTGTGACAACAACACGTTTCCAGATATTACCAAAGGTCTCTAAAGAAGTAAAATCATCCCTGATTGAGAACCACAATTTAATGGTTTGTTTTGTTCTACTGGTAAAATATAACCCGTCTAAGTGTTTCTACTGAATCCTCTAGGTATTGAAATAATTCTGTTATTGGCCAGAATCTTACTGTCTTCCAGCACTGTATTAGTTTTGGAAATCTCTTTTCTTAAAATTCCCTGGAAATTTTTTCCACTTAATCTCATGGATTTCCCATATATGCATTTGTGTTTAGATATTCAGCAGCAGATTGAAGGGTGGCCCTGTGCAGATTTCTTGAGCAATTTCTTTTTCTCTGTTAATTTACCCTGTACATTTCATTTCCACCCCTTGCTGAATGCTTATTTCTATCTCCTCATTTTTTCCAAGATTCTATGAATGTTTCAAGATATACCTTCTTGTCAAGGAATCCCCAGGCAGAAAAGCTGGACAAACACAGGGCACACCTCATTCTCCCTGAGTCACACCATCACCTTGTAGCTGACCAATATTTGAAAATAGTCATTCTACTTGCTTTGTTGGATGTTTTAGTTGTTTATGTCAGGAGGGTTAATTCCATCACAGTTACTTCTTTATAACTGGGAGAAGAATCTCACCCCCAACCTTCTTCTTAAGATAAACTTCTCAACCAGGTTTTAAATTTTTTTTCATTGTTTATCTCCTCACTTCCCACTCTCACCTCAACCCACTCTAATCTGTTTTCTACTTTCATCTCTCTGCTGATTGGTTTTGTCTAAGATTATTACATGGCTGTTTTCCCAAGCCATTTGGCATTTTTTCACTTCTCCATTTATCTGACCTCTCAGCAGGGTAAAGCATTTTTGCTACCATCTTTCTCCTTGGAAAAACAAAAACAAAAAGAAAAAATGAACAAAAGCAAATCTTCCTTCCCTTTGTTTTCACAGACTGGACATCCAGCTACTTTGCTGCCCATGTTTTTTGCCATTCTAGTCTTCACCATCTAACTGTCAGAAACCACAGAGCTTGGACCTAGACCCTCCACTAAGCTCTAGACCAGTATATTCATTTGCTAACTTGACACTTCCACAAAGAAATCTCCAGAGAATACCAAATGTGATATCTCAAATACAAAGCACTTCAGTTCACTTGTTCCAAAACATGATGTTCTTCCTGAGTTCTCTATCTCAATAAACAATACCATCATTCATCTAGCTATGCCAAAAAAAGGATATCCTTGACAACTTCCTCACCTTAACTCCTGTGCCATCCATCACTAAGTGCTGTCAGTCAACCGAACCTCCTAAATATTCTATAAATTCAACAACTTCTCCCCCTTCCAACCCTAGGTCAAATCAGCTTAATATCTTCTAGTCTATTCTAATACATGACTAAGTGATCTTTATTTGCATTGGCTTCTGCTCTCTTCCACCCTGCAGCCAGCATGATCTCAAAATACAAGCTAGTTATAGCAACTCCCACTTCAGTGGGTTGCTCGGTGTCTGATTGCCTGGTATCCAATATGCCTTCGTTTCTGTGACTCTATAATTACCTAGTATCACCCTTCATTCTCCATAAGATTTTATTCTTCTTTATTGGATCTCATTCTCTAGGAATAACTTCTCTGTTCTCCACTACAGACAACTGGTAAGTCTTGTTGATCTGACTTTCATAATGCTGTTTACATATGCCACCTACGTGCCCATGGACAGTGGTTAGACTTGTATTATCTCCCACATAGACTCATATTTATAGACAAGTAGATTTGTAATTGATTCTTTTACTCTTTCCTTATGTTAACTCACCCTAGATCACAAATGAAATAAATCTTTCTAAAATGTAGCTTCAATATGCTATTTCCACTGCTCAAAAATTAAAAAACAAAAAAAACAAAAAAACAATTCTGCCTTGTCACTGAAGAAAATACAGACTCTTCATCCTGGTTTTTATGTTTCAAGCAAACGTTCCTTCCTTATTTACCTTCCACCCATCATGCATGCCCTTTGCTTCCAGTTACACTTTTCCCAGGTCTGTGGACACACTCTGCCTCATATGCCATCCTCATCAATCTCAGACTTCAAAATGTGTCTTAAGAAGTGTCAGTAAATCCATTTTATTACAGAACTACAAAACCTACATGGCAAAATAACTTCCACTTTTACTATTCTAGGCCCTTTCGTTGCGGCAGTACTTGTAACACCGTATGGACTTATTGTATAATTAACGATCTTCTTAACTAAACTGTGAAATTTTAGCAATTCAGCTCCATAACTGCCACAAAAAATCCATTTAAAAAAATATTTCAAGAATGAATTTAGTTTGTAAGTAATGATTCACTAAATTCTACTCCTGAAACCAATATTACACTATATGTTAACTTAACTAGAATTTAAATAAAAACTTTAAAAAATGAATTTAGTTAGTTATAGCCATTGGGTATAGTATGTTAGCTTATGTCTAGTCTCTCATGTTTATAATTGGATAGCTAAGAACTAGAACTGACTTCTGTTGCTGGTATATAACTAAGAAGGTACGATAAAAATATTTTATGAAGATTCCACCTCAATTCCATGTGGATTCCATGAGATTCTTTTAAAAAATGATAATTATTACAGTAAGGTTTTTAAAGTCCTTATTATTCTTAGTGCTTTAAATATATTCACTCATTTAATCTTAACAATAACCTGATGAAAAGAAGCATTATTATTTCTATCACAAATGAGGAACCTGAGGTACAGAGACATTAAAGAACTTCAACATGGTCATAGGATTAATAAGTAATGAATTCAGGATTTGAACTTGTTTTCATATTAATGCATTTACTTTAAATCTATATGACTTCTGTCTATATTAACTTACTTAGAATGAGTAACATTTTTCAGTTGTAAAATAGATCTACCCACAGAACTATTTTCCTAGCATTGAAATGTTCCTAATTGTATCCTTGTTTGCTTAATTAAATCATAAAATTAAAGCTACACTAATTAAAACATATTTTAAGATCACCAATTAGATAACAAACACATGATCTTATATTTTGATGATTTGATACTGGTCATTCCATGTCTATACTATAATGTGCACTCTTCCTACTGATATATTATTCACGTAAAGATTAATTTATAAACTTTCATTTTGTTTGCTTTAAATACTCTTGCATATTTGTGTTGAGAACACACTAAATTATTGTGTAATCTGTTGTTGATAACCAATTTTCCATTAGTTTGATATTTTTCCCATGATCATTTGCAAACTAGTAAGAAATAGATTAGTATTGATTTAAAACCGGTAATGACATAAATTTCACTACAATAATTTCACTACAATAAGAAGAAATAAGAAAAAATGTATATCTATATGCCATATGAATTCAACCCTTTAAAGACATATATATCCACAATAATGTTATATTGCGTATTTCAGATCTTATGTGACATCATGAAGATCAACCAACGACTAATTAGGATAATTTCTTCTGGAAATTGAGTATCACATTGAGACATCTGGCCCTACTTGGTAGATAGTTATAAAAGCCCTGTTGTACATAATTTATAGCTTTGTATTCACATTTCTGGTGATACAGGGCTGGCAATTAAAATACTATATTCTAGTTCTTCACATCTGTGATGTTATTTTTGTCATGCTAAACTACACTGAATAATCTGACAGAGTTTTCCAGGTTTTAACTCTTCACCTTGAAAACCCAGATAATTGTTATAAATTACAAGTAGGTCTCACTTCGCTCAGTTCCATGATAACTGAGGTCAGTGTGAGGACGTGGTTTGTACCCACATGAGCTTAGCAAGTTGAAAGCCCCTCAAAAAGTATGCTCATGCCCGAATCCCTGGAACCTGTGATTGTTACCTTAGTTGGAAAAAGGGCCTTTGCTGCTGTAAATTAAAAATCTTGACATAAGAGATCATCCTGGATTCTCCAAATGGGCCCTAAATTCAATGACAAGCGTCTTTATAAAAAAAAGGAAGAAATAAATTTGAGACAGGTAGAAGACAGAGAGAAGTGGAGGGGAGCAAGTTGGCCATGGGGGCAGGGGTTGTGACAATGTGCCTGTAAGTCAAGGAATGCCAACAGCCACCAGTAGCTTTATAAGGGCAAGAAGAGATTCTTCTCTAGAGCCAGAGAGAGAGTGAGGCCCTGCTGACAGCTTGATTTTGAACTTTTGGCCTCCAGAACTACGAGAAAAATAAATTTCTACTAATTACGACACCAAGTTTATAGTCATTCTTTATGGCAGACACAGGAAATGAACATAAAATGTGTTATTTACCAGGTGCTATGCAAATAACATAATTTGTTATTATGTAATTTTGTCTTTTTCTCTCTTGAGACCTCTATATTATGTCCATATACTCTTTCATATAATATTGGATACATGTCGAAATCACCTCAGTCTATGTGAATGAAGTTCCATCATTCACTAAATAGGTATTTTGGTACTAGTAAGATTCTTTAAAATTCCTTGAGAAGCATTTTACATTTTGCTTGCTTATTGTTTGTTTCTTTTTTTCTTGCTTATTGTTTGTTTTGATAGAAGACAGGAGGAGAAGTGGTCAACATCTGAGCACTAAGTCATCCTTCACTGCCAGCTTCCTTACTGCCTCTAGGCTAAATGCTCCCAATTACTCTAAGCCACTCTAATTGGCAATATTTCCCAAATATTTACTCATTATTCTGTTCTTCTTTTACCAATTGATTGGCTCTTTTGAGGGAGACCTGTCCAATCCATATTCATAGAGAAACAAGCGTTTCAGAACCCATTCTAATTGCTACCTTTGGTATACCCTAAGCTAGTCTTAGTTTTTGTATACTATGTAAATATACTATATGTCATCTAAAAATAAATTGTTTACTGGTTATGTGGATTGACCACATTTCTTAGCTTTCCCAGTGTTCACAAAAAACATAACTGTGGAAAAGATGAAAATCCACAAAGATAAAAAATGGTAGAGAGATCAGTAGATAAGAGACTTTAACAACTTTTGTACAAATAAATGTACCCAGAGAGAGGAGGAAGGTTTAGAATAGAGTGTTCTCACACTGAAGCATACAAGAGGAAAGTTTATCAGACTCAATGAATCACAGAGATGTTCTCATCTTGATGCTGCTTAAAACAGAGGGCAGAGAAAGTTAAATGACAACATAAGGATTGGCTGGAAGTCAATATTTTGGGGGATCAATGAGTTCTCTTCCTTCACCTTACTGACCAAGTGACAAGATACAAATGCCTACAGCCCCACCCTGACAAAAATAAAGGAGGCTCTTGAAACAGAGGTGCCAAGAAGAGACCAAAGGCAGAATCTGACATATGAAGCTGAAAATAGAAAATGAAGGAAAACTCTTGATGCCAAATGGTTGACTTCAAAGAGCCATACCTTCAACTCTCAAAAGATCAGCATTCTGATATCTACTCTTGCCAGAGTCTGAAAAAAAATGACATTTGAAAAGTACCCAAGTGAAAAAGCAAACTCTTTTCCCAAACACACTTAATATAGACCCTTTATTCCCTTCCCAGAATTTTTAGTTGGTTTTTCTTACTACATTATTATTAAATATAATGGATGAGTCAATTATTAATAAAAAATTTGAGTAAACCCTTGAACATGAGCAGTGGTGATAAAATAAACAAACAGAAAAAAATGTGAACTTTGGAAGAAATATTGTTATCTGACAGTACCAAAGAAAACTTCCATCTTCTCTATCCTACTAAAATTTAAGAAAACCCAATTCTCACCTACCTCAGAGGTACATGAAATACTTGCATACATAGAAAGTAATATAGTTCTATTTGAAATAACAAGAAAGAGCTCTTGGAAGTTTAAGCTATAGTGGCTAAAATGGAAAAAAAATCCAACAAAAAGATTAGATGAAAATTAAAGAAATTTCTTAGAAAATAGAATAGAAATAGAGCAATTATGAGAGGGAAAAAAAACTGAGATGAGATTCTACGAGATTCAATATGAGAAGGATAGGACAGAGAAAATGGAATAAAGGTAATTAGCAAATATAATGGCAAATATTCCAGAACTGAAAGATGTCAGTCATCTGAATGAATGGTACTATTTAAAGCTCAGTGAAATCAATGAAATATACTCACCATTAAGCACATCAAGGCAAATGAAAATTCTAGGTGGGAAAGCAGCATAAAAAAGGGAGTAAAAACTTACTATTTTCTTCATGACAGTTTAAAGGCTGATTAATAACTTTAGTAAAATGAATGATGTGGCAATATTAGGAGGATAGGGAGAGCTATGGAGTTTAATGTGAACCAAATCATCATCTATAATAAAGGGATAGTAATAAATAATGTCTAATTTATAAATCAANCCTAATTTATTTATTTTTTTTTAATTTTTTTTAAAGATTTTATTTATTTATTTGACAGAGACAGAGACAGCCAGAGAGAGAGGGAACACAAGCANTAGGTGGGAAAGCAGCATAAAAAAGGGAGTAAAAACTTACTATTTTCTTCATGACAGTTTAAAGGCTGATTAATAACTTTAGTAAAATGAATGATGTGGCAATATTAGGAGGATAGGGAGAGCTATGGAGTTTAATGTGAACCAAATCATCATCTATAATAAAGGGATAGTAATAAATAATGTCTAATTTATAAATCAAGAAATATCATAACTGTATTCTGTAGAAATATGGAGGGAAGTACCAGGAAAACAAGCATAACAGAGTAGAAAGGGACTTCTCTGAGCACCTGATCAGAGAATAATGTCTTTGCATTTTAGCTCTTTCTGTGCTATCTACTATGCATATTATTTTAATTTAAAATTTAACTTAAATATATGGAAGGAGGGAAGCATAAGTAACAGAAGGAAGAGAAATGGATTATATGAATAAAATATAAGCGTTCAAATTCTAACTACTGTCTGAATGACCCCAGACTTTTAGATTTCTTATTCCAATATTGCTTCCTCCAGTTTCTCATTTGCTCATTAGGAACAAAACTTGGATGATGAGTCAGAGAGCGTTAAGCATTCAGCAGAAAACAGCAGGAAACCAGTCAAGTGTCCTAAATAGAGACTTATATTCTTTCTCATATAACAGAAAAATCTAATTTTTAAAGGCATTATACAATTTCTATAAAGACATTATGCGAGTGAGGTTAGCCAACTGTTTTTTTTTTAAATGCTTTTTTTTTTTTTAAGATTTTATTTATTTATTTGACAGAGATAGAGACAGCCAGCGAGAGAGGGAACAAAAGCAGGGGGAGTGGGAGAGGAAGAAGCAGGCTCATGGTGGAGGAGCCTGACGTGGGGCTCGATCCCAGAATGCCGGGATCACGCCCTGAGCCGAAGGCACACGCTCAACCGCTGTGCCACCCAGGCGCCCCTAGCCAACTGTTATGATGGTTTCCCACGGGAACTTGAAAACAGACCTTTTGAAGAAGAAAGAAGATATCAACTAAGTATTACATTAGTCGCCTCTCAGACAGTTTGGTAACAATTTACCTTCATCACCTCATTTAGTCTTACCAATGAATTTGTAGAATATTACTTCTTCATTTTAGAGACGAAAAACGGAGAGCCAAATACATTAAATAAGGTATCTAAAGTCACACAGTAAGTGATAGTCAGTGAGGGAACACGAGACTGTCTTCTAACATCTGACCTTTTACAGTTATTAGAGCCAGGAGCTCATATTCTAAGAACTGTAGGAGGGCGTTCTTTATGGATGCATCAACTTCCATTTTTCATTCTAAAAAGCAAAGAGGTAGTGCTTGCTGACTCAGTGGTGAGGAGTGTACCCTAACGGTAAATTCAGAGTTGCCTGTGCTTCCGGGAGGTCATAACCAAAAAGTAGTGGAAAGTGTCACAAGGAACATCAAAACCGCCAACTCCCAAACACTCTGCTGACACGTGGTAGGTGAATACTGATCATCAAAGAAGCTGTGAATATTTTTTAAGTAAATATAAAAGCCTGCATATGAACTGAAGAATCTGAAGGTGATGTGTTCATCTTTTCCCAGCTGAAGTTCATAGTTTTCATACTTTTATGAACCTTATGGTTCATAAGGTAAGAAACTTGTTATAAACATATAAATAATGAAAATAATTAATATTTTATGGACACTTACTATGATTAAGCCCTTTTCATTATTCTTCTCAATGAAACTGTTCTGTGGTAATATTGTTCTCTTCATTTTCTTTGGCAGACTGCAAGTTCTTACAGGTTAGAGTGGTAAGATGTGACCTTAGGTCTCCAATGTCAAAGCCGATGCCTTTAGGATGTCATTTTTAAGTAATCTCTATGCCTAACATGGGGCTTAAACTTACAACCTTGAGATCAAGAGTCCCTTGCTCTACCGACTGAGCCAGCCAGGCACCTCCAAAGCCCATGCCTTCTAACCACTTTGCTACATTATGTCAAAAACTTTCACTTTACTAGACCACAGTGGAAACTAAGTTTGGTAATATATGGCCAGGATATGAAAGAATGTCTAGTAGTGATATGGTTGGGAATAAGGATAGAGAGCAAAAATCGTAGCCTCTGTATGCCTTTTTCTTTGAACTTTGGTCATTTCTCATCATCTCAGAAGAACAGAGTCTAAAACCCCCAGAAAAGTGGTTGGTTAAAGGTAAGCATCCCTGCACCATTTATGGGACTGAAATACAATAGGTCAAATAGGGCATAAGACAAGGAATGTTCCCTCTGCTGACAAAAACACTCCAGAAAGACTGTCCATAGGTTCTGGGAGAAAAGTCTTAAGGATAGAAAGCAAGGGCTGGATTTAGGTTTCCCTGTTTGTGAAAGATGATTAAAAAAAAAAAAAAAATCCTTGCAGCTATCACTGGGCTACAGCTTACTTAAATTCCCCTTCTTGGGGGATGAGAGGAAGCAGACATAGCCTGATAGTCAGAATCTGGGCCAAGCCTCTATGACTGGAGGGGTTAGGTAGAGAAAATTTCAAAATTGCTAGACAACTAAGGATGAACACTGGAGAGAAAAACAAAGCAATAAACTCTCACCTCAAAACAACCTACAAAGTAATTATTTTGATAACCATGATGAAAATCAACACTAGAACAGTAATTACCAATATCAAAAGTCAGGAGAAGGATTTTTCCAGGTAAAAGAAAAAAAAAGTTAAGCAATCTGAATGGGACTTAAAAATAAATCTGCCAAGGATGGTCCAATAGGAAATATCATAAAATGAAACAAAAAAATGGTCAGAAATAGAATGAGAAGACAATACGAAGAAGAATCAATTACAATTACTAGAAATGAAATAAAAGTGGTACAAATGAAGAGACAAAATTTGAGCACAAAGAAGATGCGATTTAAATCTGTCATCACCGTACTGAACAAAACAAAACAAAATGCCCCAATTTTTATGTGTTTTGGTTCTCTAGCACTATAAGCAGCACAGGGAAAGGCATTCTGTTAATAAACCAAAGTAAGCAGGAACAATCAAGGCCTTCATTCATGCAGAAGAAAGAGAACTAAAATCTGAGCCCCCCAATTTTTGTCTCTTTTCAATTCCTTATTAAACGAGATGAATAACATGACACAGTGGTACTTGTAACTTTCTATGATTAACTGACGAGAGTCAGGATTTCTCCGGAAATCTTTTCTCCATATATTCATGGGGTTTTTTTCCTCCATATATTTGAAAACACTACTTTTTATGAGATATTATAGGGAAGATATGTTTTGCTACATTAAAGAAAATAACCTATCTCCCGTGCCTGGAGGTTCTTGTTCTCTCTCTTCCAAGGTATTTGCTGGCTTTTATGAAGATAGGATCATAGTAATTCCAACAAGGGTAATGGATGAGAGGGAGGTCTTTTGATAATGATTAGACTGTTGTTATTTCTCCATCTTCTCTTTCTTGCATTGTGAGTGCCTACACAGTAAACCCTAGTGAATGTGTCAACATACTTCTTGCAACATTTGAAATTGCTGTTATTATCTATCCCTGAATTAAATATTTTTTCTCTTTGGGATATAAAACATTTTAATTACAATACAAATTATATGGCACAACCATGTAGGAGTAAACAAAGAACTAATTTGTGTTCTTTCTGTACTTATCGTTTTTGACTAATTAGTTTCTCTATGAGACACCACGTGACTCTTTTAAATGCAAACCTCCTGAGGATATAAAGGTTAATTTTGAAGTGATTACAAATATTCTAGTAACACGATAATTAATAGTAACATTGTCAATGCAGGAGTCTTCTCAAGAGCCAATTGATAACCTCTGTAAATTAGTTCAGATCGTTGCCATCATTTGGGATGGCTTTGTATCATTCCTTTCAGTCAGCTGAGTTTCAGTGTGAAGCAGGATCCAATATTAAAAGCATCGTTATTCTAAAACCATGACTCTATGTGCATCTATGTGCATCTGTGTGCATCTATGTACAGCTTGCGTATGTGCACGTACAATAGAGACACGCGCACATAACTGTGCCTCTGCACACTATTAATTCTCTCAGTCTGAACCTGAGCTATGACTGGACATTTTTTTTTTGGTAGTTTCATGGTTTTTTTTTTTTTTAAAGATTTTATTTATTTATTTGAGAGAGAGAGAGAGAGGATGAGTGGAGGGAGCAGAGGGAGAGAGAGGGAGAATCTCGAATAGACTCCTACCCAAGTGTGGGGCCCCTCGAGGAGCCCTATCTCACAACCCTAAAATCAGGGCCTGAGCCAAAAACAAGAGTCAGGTGTTTAAGCTGGTGCCTCAGTTTTACGGTTTTATTAACACAAATACGATGTGCACCCAGCTGTCTACTGATTTTCTTTACTGTGCAATCTGTCATTGGGATCGGTGACTCGGATGGCCAGCTAGGCTGCTCTTGCCACAAGGGCTTTGCAGTTCTTGGAGGAGACACTGTGAGCAATCTCTGCACGGTAAGATTTGTTGCACAACAGCAGCACTTCAGGCTCCTTGACGTTGTGGACTAGGAATTTCCAGAAGCCACTGGGCAGCGTGTGCTTTGTTTTCTTGATGCTCCTATAACCAATGCTGGTCATCAGGATCTGGCCCTTGAATCTTCTGGGCTCCTTACTGTCAACACCTCTGGGTTTCTGCATAATCTTGACATATCAGTCTGACTCGTGGCAGATAAACTCCTTGGTCCTCTTTTTAATGATCTTCAGCTTCACGAGGAGTCTGGGGGGGCCGTGATGCGAGGAGGATGGCTGCCACCTTGCCAGGCAGTGCCGAGGAAGAGGGCTGGACATCTTTTAAAATGATGCATTAAGTCATGGCGAAGAAGTCCATTTATATAATGAACACATATGACTCTGGGAGAGAATTTACACAGTGGAACAAGAGGATCACAAAGCCTCTTTCATAAAACATTAATGGAAGAATGATTTTGGAAGCAAATAGTTATCTACTATTCAGCTACGATTCTGATCTCAGCTTCCACACATGTACAAATAGGTCTTAGGAAGTAAAGGGTGTATGATATTAAAGCTGAAGTGTTTTGTTTTGTTTTTCTTTCCACTAAGATTTCTGAAAGTCTCTGTAATTCTAAAATATCACTGATTGGATTTTATTTTATCTTTTCAGCTTTTAATTTGTGGTTATTTTTAAAGGTGTCACATTTAATAGTTTCATAGTAATAGGTAAAGTACTAAAATTTGGCACTGCTTTAAGTCTTAACTATTTCAAACTATTTTCACAGTCACTTAACTTTACATATTAATACACTCCTCTTTTGAATGGGGAAGAAAAGAGTAAGCCAACAACGGTCATCAGAAACTTGGTATAATCTGCAGCCCATCTTATTACCTACCCATAGCCTGTACTGATGTATCTTTAATAGGGGCAATGATTATATAATATTGCTGGACTTTCCAATTGTAATTCTAGGATTACTTCTCTTTTTTCTAAGTTTTGTCAATGGGTAAGCTTTAATAAGAGAGAGCAAAGATTGATTATAAACACATGATTTAATTCCCTCCTGGAATGCTTAACGGGCATCTCAAACCTAGTAAGTCCAAACTGAGTTTTTGATAATCCCCACCAAACCTGCTCTCCTAAAATCATCCTCCTCTTAGTTGTTGGCAATTCTATCATTCTAAATGTTCAAGTTCAATTTCAAAAAAAGATGGGGTTCTCTCTTTATTTCAGCCCCATTTCTAATATGTCAGGTAATGTTCTCAGCTCTAACTTAAAACTATATCCAAGAATCCCACCACTGCTGAATCCCTTGATCAAGCTTCCATCACTCTTACCTAGACTGTGGCAATAACCTTCTAATGGTGCTCCCTATTTGTATCTTTGGCCTCCTTCTCTTCACACTCAATCCAGCAACCAGAGTGACCTTTAAAAAATGTAAGTCTGGTTATATTTCTTCTTTGCTCAAAATCTTCTGTGTTTTTCAAATTCATTTAAGAGTAGAAGCCAAAGCCCTTTTCTTTGACCTACAAGGCCCTACATGATCTTGGCCCTGGTTACTTTTTTGAACTCTTGCCCTACATCTCCCCGGTCTGCTCCAAATACACAAGTCTCCTTGCTGTTTTAAACACCACCCAGGCCTGCTCCTTTCTGAAGTTACTTTCCTCAAGTGACCACCCTATTTAAAATTGCATCCTGCCTCCCTTTCAACCCAATAATGCATATTCATCTTCTCAGCTTTCATTATTTTCCTCTTGGCACTTACACCCAATAGGCTACATATTTTATTTATCTCATTTTCTTCTGTCTCCTACCATAAAAAATTAGATCTACAAGGCTAAGGACTTTTGTTTGTGTTTTTTACCCTGTAAATATCGCCTAGCACAGAGTAAATGTTCAATAAATATTGTTTTTTAAATGAGAAACAGCACCTACCTTATACATTGGTAAAAATGTTAAAATGATTCCCTTAAACAAATAAATAGTAGTGACACTGGCTAAATCAGAGCCACTGAATGTATGATACAAGTGAGAGCAGCACTGATACTTTTTGTTACAGCTTCAAAATAAATGAAATCTATATATTGCAATTTTGGAGAGTGGTGTGCTTTTTAATACTTGTTCTTCAATTTTCCGTACCCAGTCACTTTACTGGTAATCCATACAGAGTCTTAAAAACATTAAAATATATTAAAATAAAATTTAATACTATATTAGTGAGATTAGCCACATTCATTTTTATTCACAGAATACCAACTTTGGATCGCTATAAATCTTTAATTATTTTCATGCTTGTAAAATTGATCTTAAAAGGGCCAAATGGGTAGTTCTTTTTGCTTATTTTCCACCAGAGTGTCTCCTTGTTTGATCAAAATGTGGATATGTCCCTGAGACTATGTCATGTATTTAAATACGATTTGCCATTTGTGTTTCATGGAAAAGTACTACACAGAACATTGTCCCTCCTCCAGCACAATTTGAAAACAGAAAATTAGGCCACTGTCATCTCAAGCATTTTGGATGAATAGGCTGTATTCTTCTGTGCAAAGTCCAGCCACCTTGGCCTTTGAGCTCTAACCTTTGTGTGCTCATCTCAGCAAGATCATTGGAGTCTGTGTAGATTCCCCTTCTCAGTTTCCAGAAACTTGGCCGATATAACTATAATCTCTACTCAGTTGTTTCCTTTCTCTTGAGGATCACAGTGTGGCACTGCTATTGTTCAATGTCAAAAAAACCTGTCATTCCTTTTGGTGTTTCTTATTATTTATGACCAGAGAGCTTAATTTCCTATTATTCTTTCTTGGTTGGGGGTAGAAGTCAATCATTAAGTTATTAAAATACAGGTGACTGTCATCTGCATATGGA
Source organism: Ailuropoda melanoleuca (assembly GCF_002007445.2). Lineage (NCBI taxonomy): Eukaryota > Metazoa > Chordata > Mammalia > Carnivora > Ursidae > Ailuropoda > Ailuropoda melanoleuca. The sequence goes on along the minus strand of NC_048232.1, from coordinate 37,645,539 downwards.
CATAGTAGACATGTGAATCAACAAGAATTGGATTTATGAAAAGCCCAAGGGCCAATAGATATGTTTTTGTGCTGGAAGATCCAGGGATCTTTTTCAAAGTGAGAAATCTAAGAATTATAAATAGGTTTTCCAAACATCAATATGCATGCCCTTCCTATTGTCTTATACATCTCTTGGTTTCTTCTAATTAAATGTCTTTTTTCTTTTGTGTAACAGAAATTAAATATTAGGCTACATCATATACGGAAATGATTGTCACTTTGACTACACACACACACACACACACACACAATATGTGAAAATAACTTGCTGTCTCATGATTTTACCTTCCTTGTATGTAGAATGGAGCCCTACTTTCTTATTCTCATTCCCTTTTATTATTAGACAGCATACACCGTAGTAAGGCTTAAGTAACATATTTTTTGTTAGCACTTTGAAAACTGTGAAACCATCCATAAATGCAATGGATTACTTCTGGATTATTTGGGACTTTAGTGTCTCTTCCAAGCAGGGCCACTGTGGGCCATGCAATTCGTGCATTTGGAATAAGATTCTTACATATTTTAGACAATCCAAACTCTTATTCCGAAGTACAGCCTCTTCCTTCTGACTCCCCCAAAAGCTTGTCAGAATCCCCTGTGACTCTGATGGCCTGTGTAGGGGAAAAGATTCTCTAGTGACTGTTTCGCTTTAGAATCCCATCACAAGAAAGCAGACAGTCAGCAGACATGTCCACATTTTGCAGCCCTTTTACTAACAGCAGGCACGTTGCTGTTTGGTGATAACTCCAGGACTTGATTCTCTTTGTAAAAATGCTGTTTATTGTGCGATGTCATAATTCTTCTAACAAGGCAACTCCCATTTCAGATACTTTAAGTGAATGTGTTTTCTGGAGTGCATTCCTAGTTGCCAGGGAGGAGAATGGTGAAAGGAAGAATAGAAAGGTTTCATTTTATGAGAACAGATGAAAGTTATACCTTCTCTTGTGACTTACAGGTCAGCTAGAAGCAGCGATTATCTCCATTATATTACAGAACAACTCAGAAGTAAAGTTAATCCTAAATACAAGAGGGCCTGAGACCATTTAACGCAAAATCCTGGGGAGGCTGAAAGTGAAAATATACTTTTTCTCAAAGTGGCTACCAGGAGAACATTTACTAACAGGACACGGTAAACAGTCCTACAGTATAGTGATTCTAGTAATAGAGGAACACTTTCCTTGTAGTTCTCAGGGTTTAAGTATTTTTTCTTTATTGTAAAATATAGAGAATCCTACAAAATTCCATGGACTGCAGGATCTCAGAGTAGGGTTCAGCAGAGCACATTCACCCCAGAGCAGAGCAAATATCCTGCATTTCATTATTGCCCAGTGTTGACTGTGTGCTTCTATGTGTTTGTTTTCCTGACTGATCAGAGCAGATATTACTAAAGCCACAGAAGTCATATTAACAGAAACTATAGTTGAGCCATTTTAATTAGCGCTTTATACGTAACAAAGAAGTCAATCTATATTAAAAAGTTACATTTTGATAGCTCACAACCACTACTAACAAACAGATTACCACAAATACAGCAGCTTAAACAACATCTATTAATTAGCTCACAGTTTCTGTACGTCAGCAGTCCTCCAAAACTTCCAAACTTCCAAAACTCAGAAGACTTTTCCCTAAAACCCTAACAAAATCTTTCTGGAAAAATTCTTAGATTCCCTGTACAATATTTCACAATTACTTGAAATTGGGTTCATTCTGGTCCTTCATCCCTGGAGAACTTCATGATGGCACTGTGACTGGTTCCCACAAAGGACCGGTGTCCAGTCATGTGCCATGCCAGTGATGTGGCCCTACCTTGGAGTATTTCTCTTCTTGGGTTACCCTGAGCCCTCAGTATGCCCTAGCTTCCGAGAGATCTCTTAGATTTGCTATAAGATGCTTGTCTCTCCAGTTCTGTGTTTCTCTTTGTCTCTTAGACTCCAAATCAATAATGGGTGTGAAACTAGCCCCCTTGGCTTCTTCTCTAACTAGACTTATGGTTGACAAAATTCTAAGATGATGCCCTATCTAATCCTCTCCCCTTGAGTATGGGTGGGACCTATTAATAGGACGGGATAGTCACTCCCATGATTTGGTTATGTTATAAGGCAAAGATGAGGAGGTTTTTGCAGCTGTAATTCAAGTCCAAAATCGGTTATTATTGAGTTAATCAAAAGGGAGATTACCGTGAATGGGCCTGACCTAAGCAGATAAGCCATTTAAGAGATTCTAGAGGTCTGAGATTCTCCACTGGTCTACAAGCCTCCATGAGTTCTACAGCTACAAGAAACTGAATTTTGGCAACAACAAGGTAAGCTCAGAAAAAGATCCTGAGCTTCAGATGAAGCACCAGACCCGGCCAACACCTTGATCTCAACCCTATGAGACCCTGAGTAGAGAACTCATTTAAGCTGTGCTTGGACTCTGACCCACAGAAACTGTGAGCTAACAGAAGTGCTTAAGCTGCTGTATTTGTGGTAATTTGTTATGCAGTAATGGAAAACTAGTATACCCATCTTCACTCATAGCACCTTAACATCAGTCAAAAGGCCAGGGCTTCCTAATTTCCCACTTTCTAGACTCCTTTTCAGGTATCTTTGTGCAGGCGCGAGCGCGCGCGCGTACACAAACACACACGCACACACGATTTTTCCTTCTTTTTTGTAGCCCAAATTGAAACATTAATGCTCAACGAGCATTATCAAGTATCAATTTGTGTCCAGGGACCTAAAGAACCTCCCTCCCTCCTGTAAATCCTACCCAAACCCATATATGCATGCTGGTAAACACAGGTGCGCATCCCAAGGTAGACACAACCCGGCTCATTTTTCACATATAGACAAGTAAATGGCAACTCTTACGTGTACTAATGTCAACTGTCTTGGAATATAGTGGTTGTCATAGACCCAATATAGCATATGAATATCTATTTAAAATCAAGAGACAGAAAGAGAGATCCTTAGTTATTCTGAACAGGAGTTAGTTAGGAGTGCAAGGTGCATGCCACTTATGTTACCACTCATCATCCTTATACTCATGCCACATAATCGCTCCACCATTTTTCTCTCCAGTAAGTCTCAGCAGACACTCAGTATTTTTCTCAGAATATCAGTCTGATTATCTTCTCCTATTTATTAGAAAAAAATAATATTTATATTAGAGTTAGGGATTTCACACGTATATTCATAAAGAAAGAGTTAATGCCCTGTATTTGTTTGCCTCTTGCTGAAACATTTATTGAACACCTAGTATATGATAATGTCATACTGGGCACCAAGAATATCATGATGAATAAGCAAACCATTATGCTTCCTAGAGGATGCATGTTATTTTATTTGGCACACATATGAATTATTTAGCACTCAAATATATTTTATTTTACTGAGTGTGAGTAACTCCTAATGTTCATTCTACTGAGTATGTGAATTATTAGGAGTCCTTGAGGAATTATGCCCAAATTCCATAGAGTGACTATGCATTATCCCTGGTAAACTGAGAGGGAAACATATGCTGTTTGAAATAAAATGGGTTCTCAAATTCCGTGCTTTGAGTGATTATATCAGGGATCAACCTTTGAGGGCATATATCTTTGAGACAGGTCTCTGGTCCCCCAAATAAATGGGAGGTATTGAAATATCATTAAAGTAATATTTGATTTCAAACTGACAAAACTGAATCAAAAAGAGGTGAGGTAACCATGATGATTTCAAACAGCCCGGTTCACAGACAGAGATGGGACCCACGTTCTGGCCTCTACTGAAGAGAAAAAAATTAAATACGGCATCTCATCTGGTAAAGTGAAATTCAGCAACTTCTTAAAAAGCCTTCAATAACAAGAATCAAAGTCATGAGCCCAATGGCAAGCCTGAGGTGCAAAGAATAAGAGCAGATGGGGTACACCTGAAGGAAAGCCTTTGACACTGGAGAGGAAGCAGAAATGCAAGTTGATGGAAAGAAAGGCAGACACAGAGTAGTAGAGACTGTCGTTCAGATTTTCTCATCCTCTGCACTGTTGACTCTGGGCCCCATAATTCTTGGATGTGGGGAGCTGCTGTCTACATATTGACGATGTTTAGCAACATCCCTGTCCTGTACCACCAGATACTAATAATCATCTCTCCCTCAACCGTGACAATGATTACTATCTCCAGACATTGCAAATGTCCCCTAGGTGGGTGGGGAAGGGAAGGTCACCTCTGTTGAGAACACTGCTATAGGTGTCTAACGTAGCTAACAAAAGTGGAAATCGATGAATAAGATATTTTGTGATTAATTGTTTTTGGAAATCTTCATTCATTCCTTCCTCAAACAAATATTTGTGGAATGCCTACTATGTGCTAGGAGCTGTTTTAAGTGATTGGGACTCATCAGTCAACAAAAAGACAAAAATGCCTCCTCTCAGTAGAGAGAATGATTAAGTGAATTAGAAAGTGTGTTTTAGAAGGTAAGAGGTGCTAAGGAAAAATAAAGCAGGGTAAGGAGAATTAGGAGTGTTGGAGGTGGGGAGGGGAGTTTGCAGTTTTAAATATGGAGATGATTGGAGTCAAGACTTAGATAAAAAAAAAACCTGAAGGAAAGAACTATATTATTTTTCTTCATATCTTTTATAGAGCTAAAAGAGTGGATGATACATAGTAGGGACAAAACATATTTACTTATTCATTAAGCAACTATTTATTGACTAGTAGTTGATTTTCTAGGCTCTGAGCTAAATGCCAAGGCTATGATGATGAGCACAAAAGACTTGGCTTCTTCTCTCAGTACATCTACATTTGTGAAAAAGCTATCTCAGTAAAACACTAACAAAATAGATATGAAACTATACCTTGAATGATCCTATAAAGAAATGGCATATAAAGTTGAGACATTTATCAGATGGACCTGACTTAATGAATGAGGGAGAGGGTGTGTATAAGAGTTTCTATGAAAAGCAATATTTTAAGTTTCCAATAGGGAAAGCGGTGCAGACAAAAGTTATGAAATGAAAAGCATATGCAAAGAATCGATGGTAACCGGAACTAGGATAATAAAGGAGGTATCATGGAATAAGAGGAGGAATGAAAGGTAAACTTCAGCTGTATGGTATAGACCATGTTGTAAATTTACCTCTTTGGGAGCAATAAAAAGCCAATGGCAGGTTTTCAGTGGGGATGGGGATGTGACATCATCAGGATTGTGTATTGATAAAAGAAAATCTAGCTGTAGGTAAATACCTAGTTTGAGGGGCACAAGATGGGAAGGAGCATGAATAAAAGACACATTTAGGTAGCACAAAGGATGAGAACTCTTTGGGGTAATGAACTGGCAGTTGTGCTGATGAGAAACGGATTCTAGAGATTTTTAGAAGGCAAAAATAGTAGGACTTGCTGATCAATTGGATGTGAAGCTAAGAAGAACAAGAATGGGTCTTAGTCATCAACTGCAAATATTATGGTGATTTCGTTGGAAAGTACCTGATTTGGAGAAGTTCATCACCTGAGTTTCAAACCTACTGACCTTAAGGTATTTTTGAGACATCTAAAAGAAATGTCTAGACAGTGTGTGTGTGTGTGTGTGTGTGTGTGTGTGTGTATAATATGGAACTGGAACTCAAAGGATTGGTATGACTTGGGGATATATATTTTTGACCCTCAACTAAAAAACTGACGACAAAATAGGTGATGAGAAAAACACTATTATCAGTTCCAATAGTCTCATTTAAGAGGTGGTAAAATGGTCCTTTTAAGAGGATGCCCAAGGGGTTTTTCTCACTTCCCCTTGAGAAATGTTTGTCTTGGACACAACCTAGGCCTGTGGCAGTGTCAGGGGTAACAGTATTATATTCTGTTCCAATACAGTCTGTAGTGGCTTTTGAAAAAGCCAATGGTAGAGGAGAACTGGAAGTCTGAACCCACAATCAGCCTTTTTGTTGGCACTCCTCAAACTATTAAGGCAGAACCAGTCTTTTTCCATCAAGCCACAAATAAATGAATCACTGTCCTTTATCATCTATTCAACACCAACTGAAAACCAAATATATAAATGTATTTAGTTTTGAACTAGGATCTGTTTAATATATATTCCATAAAAATCAATAGCATTCACTACATTGTATGTAGCCCACACATGCTACACTGTTTCGTGTGTTCAATTTTCTTTGGCTCCATTGTTAAATATCTATTTAGTTCTACCCCTTGCCCAGAATGTGAAAATTGTTGGAATTTGATAAGCTTCCCAAAACTAATGGGAATTGTGCCAGAGTTTATAAAGAAATGTTTCACATGCGAAGAAGCTAAGGAAGAAAAACAATTTTTAAATAGTTCCCAGGAGGTGGTAAAAGAAGAGAATTTATGAAGATACGTGTGATCACCTCATTTTAAAAAAAAAGATTAGCAATAAAACAGAGTCACTTATATTTAAAATAATACTTATAAAGGCATGACAACCTTATGATAATCTGAATGGCCAAAACCCAAGTTTGAAATAAAATGCCAAAGCCTGATATGCAGTGAATACTGAATTATCCACGCTTCCCTTATGGTGAAGTAAGTGAATTAAGGAGAGCTCTGAGTCAAAGAAACAAGCTGAATTGTTATGTAACTGACAACTTTGACCTCCTCCACACTTGTCTATGTATGCAGCAACTTTATTTTTGTGTGTCTTTTTTAAAATGCAGTCATTCTTTTGAAATTCACTTTACATGCTTTAACTAAATATAGCCTTGTGATCTAACTTAGCTACTTGGTAATCACAAAATATATCCAACAGTATGCCAAAAGGAATATTGTTCCATGACAATCAGGCGTACTTTAACGCTTTATGCTTAAAATTTCCCTCTCAACTTCAAATGATTCCTAATAATAATTTATACAGTGCTTTACATTTTTAAAGTACTTATGTGTATGGTATCTGTTTTTTCTTGAAGACTTTTTTCCATCATAAAATACATTTTCCCTAATATTTTTTTTTTTTAAAGTAGGCTCCTTGCCCAGAGTGGAGCCCAACGTGAGGCTTCAACTCATGACCCTGAGATCAAGACCTGAGCTGAGATCAAGAGTCAGATGCTTAACTGAGACACCCAGGTGCTCCCCCCCCAATAATTTTATGAATTCATCCAACCCTATACCAAAGAAAAAAAAAAACAGAAGAGCTTTGCCCTGCCACGAAACCAACTGTTAAAACGAGTTTCTCTGTTAATACTCTATTTTTCCACACATAATTTTAAAACTATTTGACAAGTGTGAGGATAGAAAAATAAAGTAGGTCGGTGGTATGGGTGAGAGAGTCAAGAATGACTTAGGCATAAATGGGGAGTTAGGGTATGAAAATGTCGGCATTTAAAGATCCTTAGGGAAATAATGGACTGCTCCACAGATAAACGATGTTGGGATAATTGGCTATCTATTTGACAAAAAATGCAATTCTGCCTTAAACAAAACAGAATAAATTAGAAGTTGATTAGAAATATAAATTTAATACCATAAAAGGAGAAAATTATCTCTGGTAGTACACCACACAGAACTGATAAATGTGTTTTCCTCTAGGGAAGGAAACTGCAAGGCTGTGGGGAGGGGTGTCAAGGAATTTAATTGTCACTTTATAGCTTTTCGCATGGTTTAAATTATTTACCATTGTTTGTACTGTTAAAGCAATAAAATAAATACTCTCAGCAATGCCACTTTGGGAAATTAATCCTATAGAAATAAGACAAACATAAATAACATGAACCTATAGGGGTACTAGAAGAAATTTTATAATTGTAGAAATGGATAGGATGTCCTACGCATGCTGTTAATCTCAGAAGTGATACAATATAGGCAGATTCAACTTAATCAAAAATGTAGATTTTTTTTTTCCAGTTGAAAAACATCATAAGCAAAGTTAAAAGTAGAGCAACTCATTGGAAGAAGGCCTTTGCAACTTAAGTAGGGCTCTTTTGCCTTATTCCTTGTCAGGGTACATTGAAGAATCTAGAGAATCGATTGAAACCTGTGCTTTGGAAACCAAACAGTGAGGCCATCTCTTCACATTCAGCATTGGGAGTTCTCAGCATTCTTTCTAGGATGTGGGTAACAATGGACTTGTTCTCAGCTGCTACAGGGTTCCATGTTTCTTCATTCAAATTTCAGACTCCCCTTTTTCCACTATGGTTGGTTCAGCTCCACGTTGTGTCTCCCTCTATCAGCACTGTCCACGAGAACGTCTTGTGATGAACCGATATGGGAATTATTAACCACGTATGACCGTGGAGCATATGATATGTGACAACTATAACGGAAAAGCAGAATTTTGAGTTTTATGTACCTTTATTAAATGACATTTACATAGCCATATGTGAGTAGGGGTTACCATCATGAACAGTGCAACTCTAGACTAATCAGCCATAGGCAGGGTGGCAGTGGCTGTACGGTTTTGTAGGATAGATAAGGCCAATTGGGAAAATCTCAAGAAAGGAAATGACTATGAGTTTAGTCTGCTACAGATGGATTTATTTGTCCTGATGTGGGAGAGAAAAATAATAATAATTACCACTTATTAACTGATACCCTCTGCCCACTACTCAAATACCACGTTCTATGTGGATTAATTTAATTAAACCTTAAAACACCTAAGAGGTAGGAAGTGATATAATAATCTTTATTATAAAACTGAGCCTTTGAGAACCTTAGTGACTTACTCACAGTGGACAGTCACCAGGAGATGAAGCCACTACTTTAATCCAGGCTGTCTGAGGGACTCAGCCCTCTATTTTCCTGCTCTAACCGCAGCGCTCTTCATTAGGCCTGTTTGCAAAGACCTGCCTTTGAGATATTACTTCTCTGTTCTGTGTATTTCTCAGGTGACCTTAGCTGTCTATTCATATTTAAAAGTGAGACAAAAAGAAGCTGACTGAAACCTCAGTCCCTTCCCTTTTTGGATGATCTGGTGCTGGGTCTTCATCCTTTTTTCTTTTTTTTATTCTTTCATTTTAAGAGGCCTATCTAGAACATTCTGAGAAAGGCTGAAAATATCATGTTAATGAAAAATTAACACCTCAAGCATGGGTATGGAGTCTACATTTACAGCACCCACTGGCAGTGTATCTTTACAGAAAATCTGACATCACAGTGCTCTGGAACCTCCCCAGTGCCAGGAAAAGTACAGGAAACAGTGAATGAATTAAAAAATAGGTACTTAAAAGTGCCAAAATACTGCAGCTGGTTAAGCACAGAAACAGAGAGTACTGTATGTTCCTCAGTAACTTCTTACTTTGTAAAACCGGTAATCTTGAAGATTTAAATAATAATACGTACTTTTAAAAGAAAGAAAAGAAAAATTAAAAATTAGTGATCTAAACATATAACTTAATGGTTTTGAAGGGAGAAAAACAAAAAAAAACAAAAAACCGCACAGTAGTCCCAAGAAAGTAAAAGGATAGAAATAAAAATAAGACAAAATTAGTGACAGAAAAATAGATTAGATAGCACCTGTAATTTTTTTTTTTAAAACTGGTTTTTTGGAGGCTAATGATACAGATAAAGCCCGAAACAATAGAAAAAAGGCAAGACACAATTTAGCAACAATCATATTGAAAAATAAAGCAACATTTCAGGTAGAATAAAATTTTTAAAATATGTAAGAAGTGCTATGAATAATTTGAATTCTTAGAATAGGTATGCTGGCTCACTCCCTGGTGACAGCCATCTCTGAATGTCACCTTTTCTTGTTCTCATTTGGCTTGTCTTCATTAATTTCTACAGATATACCAAACTTCAACTATTACCAGTTTTTATTTAATTATTTATTCCCTTTTTTTTAAAAAACTCAGATTATTTTCTATCTTATTTGGATTTTGTATATAGCAATATTTTGGTGATTCACTAAAAATGAATATATAATTTAATTTTATAATGCTGAAATCTTGCTTTTTTTTGAGGTTTTTGTTTTTAGGGGTTAGAATGTGTTATCTTTTTGTAAATGTTCTGTGTGTGCTTGGAAACAATGTGCATTCTCTGCTGGGTGTAGAATTCTATAAATATCTCAGAGCTTGAATTTAATATCTGTATTGTTTCTATCAGAAGTTGGCAAACTTTCAGACAGTAAGTATTTCTGGCTCTGTGGGCCCACTGGTTGCCGTGCCTTCTGAGCTCTGTCCTCGTAATGCTAAAGCATCCACAGATGACATGTGAATGCATGAGAGTGGTTGTGTCTCAATAAAGTTTTACTTACAAAAATACATGGCAGCATCTTCTGGCTTATGTTACATAGTTTGCCAAACTCTGATCCAGATTTATTAAAATCTCTCTACCCTGTCAGTTATATCTCAAAAAAGCTGAAAAGATTTGTTTTTAATCTCTCTACCCTACCAGTTTGTTTTTTGTTTGTTTTTTGTGGGTTTTTGTTTTTTGGGGTTTTTTGGTAATGATTGATTGATTTTTATTTATTTATTTATTTTTATTATTATGGCATCCTACCAGTTTTTGCTTGACACATTTTGAGGCTGATTTTTTTTTTTAGGTGCTTGTAGGACTATGGCAGGTATATCTTTCTGTCCTATTGCTACTTTCACAAGCATATGGTATCCGTCTTGTCTCTTATGACGCTTTTTGCCTTTTTTTTTCTTTCAGATTTTAAGATATCTCTTCTGGTGTCATTTGGTTCATTTTTCCCTGTTTCCTTTCTTTCTTTTTTTTTTCCTCCATCTCTTTATTTTCAGTTGTATTACTGTTTCCTATATAGGTCTCTTAAAAGCAGCGTATGGCTCAATACAATTTTTTATTCTTTTCGGGAGCCTCTAGATCTCAATGGGTGAGTTTAATTAATAGACAGTAATCACTGTAATATTAACACTTAATTTCTGTCCTCTTTTTGCAAATTTTCTACTAACTGTACTTTTTTGTTATTGTTTCTATTTCTGTTTTCCATTGAACAGATGAAATTTTGTTCTGCTGGATTAAAATTATGTATTCTTGATTTTTATAGTACTTGTCCTTAATTAAAAAACACTGCTTATTATTTACTGTTATTTACCTTATCTTTCCCCACAGCTTCTGGATTTGTTTCCTGTACTTGTGAACCTGTTCATGAGACTCATCCTCTGAAACCATGAATGTTTGGAATTAATTTTATTATGTCCTGCCTTTCAAGTAATAATTTGGCTGGACAAAGCTGCAGGTTCAAAGTTCTATTCCTTTTGTTCTTTAAAATTTATACTCCGTGATCATCTTGCATCAAAGATTACTATTGAGAAATGTAATGTTAAACATTATGATTGTCTTTTCCAATCTTTGTCTTTTCAATTTTATTGGAATTAAAAATAAAATAAAATAAATTTTATTGGAATTAATAATTGCCTCATTTTTTCATATGTTTTGTTCTCTATCTAGTAATAATTTGCCCACGTCTTTGCCAGAGATGGAAAACCTGTCCATATGGACAAGATATACCAGACAATCCAACACGTCCATTTTCCTTCTTAAAGACATCTTTCCTGGAGGCCTACATCTTCTTTTCCTATCCAGACTGGTTCATCAGTAAGCCTCATGAACAATTCTCATTCTTGTGTTTCTCCTTACCCTTTTCCTGCTGATTTTCTTAGCCTCACACCTGTGTTGAATTTCTGTATCTTTTTTGTTTTACTCACTCATTTTGAGGAACACATTCTCCCCATAATAGTTTTATTTTTCCTGAAAATGAAAGGTGGAACATAAAATTAGTATGTAGGTAGATATGTGTGTGCATATACACATCTGTGTGTGTGTATGTGTGTTTAAAACCAAGATGTCATTTTGATATTTTCAGTACATATCTAACACCACCACAGGGCACATTTTAGCCTCCCCTGTTTCCTTATTTATAACTCTTTTCTACAGTAATGAGAAACATGACTCTCATTATGCACTGCATTTTTCTTATTTGCTCAAACCCAGAATATGCATAAAATAGCTTCAAAATTGCTAATCCATATCTCTGCAGTAAACAAACCTACCAACTAGAGTACAATATTTGTGTATCGTTCTTTTTTATGATTAGCCTTAGAGGACACAGCTGAAATGTTGTTTTCAAGGTTATTTACATTGATTCTCCTCCTGCCCCTTCCATGAGTTATATTATTCATTGACAGTACAGCCAGGTTCATTTGTTTCTGTTTTCATTCCATTTCGGGCTCTGAACTCCATCCCTATTGATTTTATATATCTGGATGTGTAAAACATTAACATATTGTAAGAGTCAGAGATTGAAAGATAAAGAGATTTACTCAGAGTAGTGTCACTATCCCTCCTATGGTTCAATCTCGTTTGTCTTATTCTCCATTTTTTTCCACCCAGTTTAATGTACACCCCCAGAGACCTTTATAAACTCTTGCCATATGCACTTTATTTCCTCAGTTTCTAATTTATCCCTCCTGTGTTTCTACTTGCACACATGAGCAGATGCATGTATATTTTATTATTTTCCCTTATTTATTACATTAGATTTGTTTGCTCTTTGCTTTCCTCATATAATAGAACATGAAATCACTCCTAATCAGTTCACCCAGCTGCATAGTTCTCCATGATGTATATGTACTATATTTTTATTTGACCACTCCCCTATGCATGGGCACTGTCACGGTTGGGCCCAGTATGCCATAGTCACATACAGTGTTACAATGAATGCACTTATGCATATGTACTTTGAGATGAATTACTAAACATGGATTACAAGGTATGTGGATGTGGAATTTGGATAGATTTTGCTAAACTGTACTCCAAAGGTTTGCACCAGTTTGCATTCCCACCAGCAATACACAAGAGTGCTATTCCCACCCCCCAAAAGCCTGGACACCAGATTGTGCTGTCAGATTTTTACTGTTGTTGCCAAGTTTTGGGAGGAGAATAAGACTGAGTGAAGTTTTAGTTCAAATTATGAGTGTGAGTAAATACTTTAAGAGGCATTTTGTCTGTATTTTATGTTATCTGTAAATATCTTTTTCTTTGGATTTTTGGCCATTTTCTCCCTCAATTTTTATGAGTTTTTTTATACATTATTATTACTTTTTAACTCAATTAGCCAACATAGAGCACATCATTAGTTTCAGATGTAGTGTTCAGTAATTCATCAGTTGTGTATAACACCCAGTGCTCATCACATTATGTGCCCTCCTTAATGCCCATCACCCAGTTACCCCATCCTCTCATCCCCTCCCCTTCCACAACCCTCAGCTTGTTTCCCAGAGTCCAAAGTCTCTCATGGTTTATCTCCTTCTCTGATTTCTTCCCACTCAGTTTTCCCTCCCTTCCCCTATGAGCCACTGTGCTGTTTCTTATATTCCACATATGAGTGAAACCATATGATAATTGTCTTTCTCTGATTGACTTATTTCACTTAGCATAATACCCTCCAGTTCCATCCATGTTGATGCAAATGGTGGGTATTCATCCTTTCTGATGCCTGAGTAATATTCCATTGTATATATGGACCACATCTTCTTTATCCATTCATCTGTTGATGGATATCTCAGCTCCCTCCACAGTTGGCTATTGTGGACATTGCTGCTATGAACAGTGGGGTGCAGGTGCCCCTTCTTTTCACTACATCTGTATCTTTGGGATAAATACCCAGTAGTGCAACTGCTGGATTGTAGGGTAGCTCTATTTTCAACTTTTTGAGGAACCTCCATACTGTTTTCCAGAGTGGCTGCACCAGCTTGCATCCCTACCAACAGTGTAAGAGGGTTCCCCTTTCTCCACATCCTCTCCAACATTTGTTGTTTCCTGCCTTATTAATTTTAGTCCTTCTAACTGGTATAAGGTGGTATCTCATTGTGGTTTTGATTTGTATTTCCCTGATGCCGAGTGATGCTGGGAATTTTTTCGTGTGTCTGTTGACCATTTGTATGTCTTCTCTGGAGAAATGTCTGTTCATGTCTTCTGCCCACTCCTTGACTTCATACATTAGTAGTATTAGCCCTTTGTCCATATGTTGTAAATATTTTCTCTCCATTTGTCAATTGTCTTGTCACTTCACTCACGTTGCTCCTTTGCCATTCGTTTTTGGGAAAAGAATTATGTAATTGAATTTATTATCCTTTTCTTAATTATTTCCTCTGGATTTCGAGTTATTGTTACAAAGCCTTACTCTAAACTGAGATTAAACAGAAATCCACCAATAGTGGTTTCTAACATCATTATTCTTCAGTATGATTTTAGATTCCTGATTCACTTGAGGTTTATTCATATGTACGGAGTAAGACATAGATTTGATTTTATCTTTTTCCGCATGCCCCCCCCGCAGTGGTCCCAGCACCATTTATTGTAATATCCACCTATGTTTGCTCAGTGATTTGAGTCACCTTTAACATAATACATTTCCATTACTTCAGTTTATCTTGGGGCTTTCTCTTCTATTCATGTATTCACTTGCTAGTGCCAAGATGTCTTACATGAGAGAAGCCTTCTAGTATGTTTTAATGTCTCACACAAAACTGATTTCCCTTTTTTAAATACTTCCCTGGCTGTTTTTGCTTTTTTAATGACTGAGACACCCAGGCACCCCCAGATTCATTTCTTTTTCAAATTAAAATTTGAAGGACAGTACCTCGCTTCATTTCCAATGTTTTTCAGTCACTTATGTGCAGATTACAAAGAAATATTCTTTTAAAGCTTTTAGAATTTCTGATTATGACAGAATTAAATACAGCCTATAGTTCTTTGAAATACTTTGACACAAAAATCACCCCCATCCAAGTCTGAGTGATATTCCTGAAACTTTACTGGGTAAAAATACACTAATCAACTATAAATTACAGGAGGGCTTGTGTCACCAATCAGTCTTTTCTTTCCAAAACCATATTGCATTCTTAGAGTTGTGATTTTTTTTTAAGTTTTTATTTAAATTCCAGTTTGTTAACATACAGTGTAATATTAGTTTCAGGGGTACAATACAATGATTCAGTGCCTCCATACACACCTGGTGCTCATCACAAGTGCACTCCTTAATCCTCATCACCTATTTCACACCCTCCACCTCCCCTCTGGTAACCGTAAGTTTGTTCTCTATAATTAAGAGTTTGTTTCTTGGTTTCTCATTCTCTCTCTCTTTCTCTCTGTCTCTCTCCCTCCCCCCCTTTAGTCCTTTGTTTTGTTCCTTAAATTCCTCATATGAGTTAAATCATATCGGATTTGTTGCAAATGGCAAGATTTCATTCTTTTTTATGGCTGAAAAATATTTAATTGTATATATATACCACATCTTCTTTATCCATTCATAACTTGATGGACACTTAGGCTGTTTCCATACTTTGGCTATTGCAGATAATGCTGCAATTAAACATCAGGGAGCATGTATCCCTTTGAATTGGTATTTTGTATCCTTTGGGTAAAGACCTGGTAGTACAATTGCTGGATCATAGGGTAGTTCTAGTTTTCACTTTTTGAGAAACCTCCATACTGTTTTCCAGAGTGGCTGCACAAGTTTGCACTCCTACCCACATTGCAAGAGGGCTTCCCCTTTCTTTACATCCTCGCCAACACCTGTTGTTTCTTGTGTTGTTGATTTTAACCATTCTGACAGGTATGAGGTGGTATCTCCTTGCACTTTTGACTTGTATTTCCCAGATGATCAGTGATGGTGAACATCTTTTCATGTCTGTTGACCATCTGCATGTCTTCTTTGTTAAAGTTTCTATTCATGTCTTCTTCCCATTTTTTAATTGGAATATGGGTTTTGGGGGTACTCAGTTTTAGACGTTCTTTATATATTTTTGATATGTCATTTGCAAATATCTTCACCCATTCCATAGACTGCCTTTTAGCTTTGTTGATTGTTTCCTTTTCTGTGCAAAACCTTTTTATTTTGATGAGGTCCCAATAGTTTAGTTTTGCTCTTGCTTCCCTTGCCTCAGGAGACATATCTAGAAAGAAGTTGCAATGGCCAACGTCAAAGAAGTTATTGCCAGTATTCTCCTCTAGAATTTTTATGGCTTTAGGTCTCATATTTAGGTCTTTAATCCATCTTGAATTTATTTTTGTGTATGGTGTAAGAAAGTGGTCCAGTTTCATTCATTTGCATGTAGTTTTCCAGTCTTCCCAACACCATTTGTTCAAGAGACTGTCTTTTTTCCATTAGATATTCTTTCCTGCTTTGTTGAAGATTAATTGACCATAGAGTTGTGGGTTCACTGCTGAGTTTTCTATTCAGTTGCATTGATCCAGGTGTCTATTTTTGTGACAGTACTATACTTTTCGGATCACTACAGCTTTATAATATAACTTGAAATCCGAAATCTTGATGGCTCCAGATTTGTTTTGCTTTTTCAAGATTGCTTTGACTATCTGGGGTCTTATGTGGTTCCATACGAATTTTAGGATTCTTTTTCTTGTTCTGTGGAAAATATTGTTGGTGTTTTGATAGGGATTGCATTAAATGTGCAGGTAGTTTGGGTGGTATAGGCATTTTAACAATATTTGTTCTTCCAAACCATGAGCATGACATGTCTTTCCATTTCTTTGTGTAATCTTCAATTTCTTTCATCAGTGTTTTATAGTTTTCAGAGTACCAGACTTTCACCTCTTCGGTTAGGTTTATTTCTAGCTATCTTATGATTTTTGGTGCAATTGTAAATGGGATTAATTCCTGGATTCCTATTTCTACTGCTTTATTATTGGTGTATAGAAATGCAGCATATTTCTTTAGGTTGATTTTGTATCCTACAACTTTACTGAATTTGTTTTTAGTTCTAGCAGTTTTTTTGGTGGATTCTTTCAGATTTTCCATACAGAGTATCATTTCATCTGCAAATAGTGGAAGTTTGACTTCTGCCTTGCTGATTTTGATGCCTTTCATTTCTTTTTGTTGTCTGATTGCTGTGGCTCAGACTTGCAGGACTATGTTGAATAAAAGTGATGAGAGTGGACATCATGTCTTATTCCTGACCTTAGGGGGAAAATCTCTCAGGTTTTCCCCATTGAGGATATTAGCTGTGGGATTTTCACATTTGGTCTTTATTATGTTTGAGGTATATTCCCTCTAAATCTACTTTGTTGATGGTTTTTATCATGAATGGGTATTTACTACGCCAAATGCTTTTACTGCATCTATTGAGAGGATCATATGGTTCTTATCCTTCCTTTTATTAATGTGGTGTATCATGCTGATAAATTTATGAATATCGAACCAGTATACTTGCAACCCAGGAAAAGATCTCACATAATCATGATGAATGATTTATGTTGATTTATGATGTTTTAATGTTTTGTTGGATTTGGTTTGCTAGTATTTCTTTGAGAATTTTTACATCCATGTTCATCAGGGATATTGGCCTGTAGTTCTCTGTTAGTGGAGTCCTTACCTGGTTTTGGTATTGGGGTAATGCTGGCTTTATAGAATGGAGTTGGAATTTTCCTTCCTTTTCTGTTTTTTGGAATAGTTTGAGAAGAACAGGTATTAATTCTTAAAATGTTTGGTAGAAGTCATCTAGTTCTGGACTTTTATTTGTTGGGAGATTTTTGATTACGGATTCAATTTCTTTGCTGGCTATAGATCTGTTCAAGTTTTCTGTTTCTTCCTGTTTCAGTTTTGGGTAGTTTATGTGTTTCTAAGAATTTATCCACTTCTTCCAGGTTGACCAATTTGTTGGCATACAGTTTTTCATACTATTCTAATTGTTTGTATTTCTGTGGTGTCAGTTGTTATTTCTCCTATCTCATTTGTCATTTTATTAATTTGGGTCCTTTTTCTTTGGTTAGTTTGGCTAGAAGTTTATCAATTTTATTGGTTTTTTCAAAGAACCAGCTCCTGGTTTCATTGATCTGTTTGTTTTTAGTTTCTATATCATTTACTTCTGCTCTAATCTTTATTTTCTCCCCTCTTCTACTGGCTTTAGGCTTCATTTGTTGTTCTTTTTCTTGCTCCTTTAGGTGTAAGGTTAGGTTATTTACTTGAGATTTTTCTTACTTCTTGAGGTGGGCCTCTATTTCTCTACACTTCCCTCTTAGGACCATTTTTCCTGCATCCCAAAGATTTTGGACCATTGTGTTTTCATTTTCATTTGTTTCCATGTATGGTTTTTTTTTTAAGATTTTATTTATTTATTCAACAGAGACAGAGACAGCCAGCGAGAGAGGGAACACAAGCAGGGGGAGTGGGAGAGGAAGAAGCAGGCTCCCAGCGGAGGAGCCTGATGTGGGGCTGGATCCCAGAATGCTGGGATCACGCCCTGAGCCGAAGGCAGACGCTTAACCGCTGTGCCACCCAGGCGCCCCTCCATGTATGTTTTTTATGTCTTCTTTGATTTCCTGGTTGACCCATTCATTGTTTAGTATCATGTTTAGACTTTACAAATTTTTTCTTGTGGTTAATTTGTAGTTTCTAGTGTTGTGGACAGAAAAGGAGCATGATACGGTTTCAATTGTTGCATTTGTTGAGGCCTGTTTTGTGACCTAATATTTGATCTATTCTGGAGAATGTTCCAAGTACACTTAAATGTGTATTCTGCTGTTTTAGGATGGAATGTCGTGAATATATCTGTTAAGTCCATCTAATCCAGTGTGTCATTCAAATCCCTTGTTTCCTTGTTGATTTTCTGCTTAGATGATCTGTCCGTTGATATAAGGGGGGAGTTAAAGTCCCCTACTATTATTGTACTATTAGTGATTAGTTCCTTTATGCTTGTTGTTAATTGTTTTATATATTTGCGTGCTCCCATACTAGATGCACAAATATTTACAATTGTTACAGGTTCTTGTTGGGTTGTCCCCTTTATGATTGTATAATGCCCTTCTTTGTCTCTTTTTTTAATGCTTGTTTTAAACTCTAGTTTGTCTGATATAAGTATTGCTACTCCAGCTTTCTTTTGACATCCATTTGTGTGATAAATATTTCTCCACCCCCTCACTTTCACTCTGTAGGCTCCTGTAGGTCTAAAATTAGTCTCCTATAGGCAGCACATGGATAGGTCAGAAATAACAGAGGGAAGAGGTTGCAGGACAAAATAATCAGTTAGAAAATTGTTCACAATGCAGTAAAGCAGGATGTCATGGTTCCATTTTTTCATATTTTTCATATTTTAAATATTTGAAAAACTATTCCTCTTATGTCTTTTGTCTTATTTTTCACATGATTATAGAGAACGCTTCAAAGAACACACAAAAAATCATTTTTTACAAAGTACTCTTCTGCAGATAAATATTAAAGTTAAATTTGTAAATGTGGTAGTGTACATATCCTTGAAAAGTTCATATTAATTTTTCTATTTGACAAAAAGGTAAGCTTTTCAGAATTCATGGTACAGATGCCAATTTGAAAAAAAAAACAGACCTCAACATCTATTAATAGTATATAATATTTTGAAGTCTTCACTTGCTTTATGTAACACACTTTAAAGGTAATTAATTTTTAATTACTTTGTTATTTTTTATAGAATAAATGTGTTCATTATAACATTCATACCAGATTTCATTTAAATTAAATTAACTAAATTAATTTAGTTTAATAACAGAACTAGAGTTATCTAACTACCCTCCATTGACTGAAAACAACCGAAGCCAGGACAAGTAGAAAAAGAACTGGTTTTGTGAAGATGTATTTGGATGAACTAAAGGGTTGTACATGGGAATTAGTGAGACAGCAGGCCAAAACCACCAAGGGCAATGACTACACCTACAGTGGCCATATAAGTAAGTGTCTGTTTGGTCCCTGGGAGAGATGATCAAGGAACAGTAGGAAGCAAGGAAGGTACGCCCCAGGGAAGAAAGAGTACAGGCATTTTGTGTCATCAGTGCTATGTTCCCGCATGGGAGGCTGGATCCATATTAAATCTTGGCATAGGGAAAACAATATGGGCTCCCTAGGGACATAGCTTTTATAAACATCAATGGGAAGGGACTGGCTGATCATCCTGTAACAAAAGACAGCCAGCCAACTGTTTTAATTGTCAGAAGCTAAGCATGACTTCTGTCAGTAGGTTTCAAGACTGTTTAAAGAACTCCTGCTCAAACGGTTTAGAACTCTTAACTTTGGAAGTGAGTTTATCCAGTTAGTGCAATCAAAAAGGTTCAGTTCAGGGTGAATTTTGCTCCAGAAGGTAAATTTGGCCATGGGGGAAACTCTCATATGGTCAGGGATAGAGTCAAGTCCCCTGGCTTATTTGGCTCAGTTACTTTTTGCACTTTATATCTTAAATAGTCAAATCTCTGAACACCTGCTGTATATTTAATGGAACCCATGTGACCACAGAACATCCTTAAAGTAGGTTTTAAAAAATTAATATGCTTCAATGAGGATGAATTTTTTTCTTCAGATATTATTAGATTGTTGGTTTTTTTTTTTTCCCTTTTCTTTCTAAGGCTTCTAATTATCCTTTTGAGGATTTGCACTTTGAATTTTTGGAAATGTCTTAATGTAATTACAAAATTTGATTTTTATATACTATATTTTGACCATAAATAGCTCTCTTACAATAAATACTTAGAGTTGAGACTATTAGAACCTGTAAACGTAATTAATAAGTAGATAATTTAATATGTTGCAATGACTTCTGACACATAACACAAATTTATCTGTGTGAAAACTATACAATTGACTTTTATTTTTAAACTTTCTATAAAAACATTGAGACTCAGATGATTTTCTTTGGTGTTTATGAAATTATTTTGATAATAGTGGATAAGTGATAGAAGTGGATAATATTTTTGTAAATTAAGGAGATGAATATGTAAAGTTTTGGTTTTCTTTCTTTCTTTCTTTCTTTCTTTCTTTCTTTCTTTCTTTTTCTTTTTTTTTTTGGTATGTCTTTCATTGCAACCAGGAGTTAGATAATGCACGGGTCTCCTCAGACTACTAATTATGAGAAGACTTTTTGGTGGATGACTACTTTGAATTAATAAAAAATAAAGGAATTTTTGTTTACATTTTGGGAAAGTTCCAAAAAATAAACATACTTCTCCTGACAATTAGGTTTTTATGGACAAACAAAAAATAAATAAGCCCAAAATCTAATTTTATCCCGAAGTTTCAACTTTGAACTCTTACCAATTATTAATTAGCCCAACTAATTATGTTGTTTTCATTTTGTCTCATTTCCCCTGCCCACACTCTGGGAAATTGCATGGTAAGTAGAAAAGTGGCTATGTGAGAGAAATAAAAAGATAACTGGATACATGTGTTCCAGAATAAAAGTGTGCTTCAGTTAACACGTATAGTACTTTGTTTAGAAAATATGTCTTTGTTCGAATGACTCTAACTTTTAAATTCCAGATTTTAGAAAAATAAAGTAAGATTCACTGAGGCATATAGTTAAATATCAGGAATTTACAACAGTTTCTTTTTCCATTGTTTTTTATATCCATTCCGGCAGCAGCAATTCAGCAGATAGAAATGAAAAAACAGTGAAAGTCGCCTTTTACTTATATGCCAGGAACTGCCATGTTATCAGCAGGTCTGCGGTTAGGACGCATGAGGGTTACTTTTAGCTTCGATCTGTGCCCTCCCAAAATAAACTGCATGTAAAAGAGTTGTTGTTGTTGTTGTTAGCGATAGTTTTAGAAAAATGGAGAAATGAAACACATCATTTAATGCTAGAGTGGAGGGGTATGAATCATAATTTTACTGTAATAGAAATAAAAGGATAATAAATATTTGATTAAAAACATTTACACTTAAGATACAGAACTGTTGTTTTATTAGTGTTGACAGGCAAATTAACTCTCAATTATGCATAATGGCAGGACTGGATTAGTCAGGCCAGGGTAACAAATCAAATGCCTGGGTTTTACTTTTTATTTTATTACTTATTTATTTATTTATGTTAAAGATTTTACTTATTTATGTGCCAGAGAGAGAGCGCGAGCCCAGAAGCAGGGAGAGTGGCAGGCAGAGGGAGAAGCAGGCTCCCCGCTGAGCAAGGAGCCAGAAGCAAGACTTGATCCCAAGACCCGGAACTATGACTTGAGCGCAAGGCAGATGCTTAACCAACTGAGTCACCCGGGCGTTCCTAAGTGCCTGGGTTTTAGAATGTCTTTAAGAGCTACTGCCTCTTTGAAACTATGATTAGAAAAATGCAAAACTACCACAACATCTACTAAAAAAAACTAAAATCAAGGCTCCTCAAAGAGTGAAATACTGTCATCATCAGTTTAAACAGATAAGGCTTGGTTTTTGTAGCCAGAAATGCGGAAATTTTGATCTACTCTGTGTTCTCCCAGACCTTTTTAATATAAACTGTAATAGGCATGGAATAGTTTGATTTGGATGCCAACTAATTTCTCTTTCCTAAACTATCCTCTGGAGGAAATTCTAAATAAAAAAGGAAAGGCTAATAAATAAGAACAAGAACGGTGAAAAAAAGGGAACCGAGGGGCCTAGATCATTTGCAAAATATACAACCCGGCAAACCCTAAGTAAGAGGATTGAAGATTCTGTGTTTCAAGCAGGGTAAAGAAGAGAAAAACTCTTTGAGTTAACAGCAAAGCCTTTACAATGAAGGGAGTCTAGGAAACGCTGAGGAAATTTGAGAGCTGAGTCGTCGTGGGGGAGTTTATGTAAGAAAAGGTTTGGAGCAGAGAATATATAATGATATACTATATTTATATTCAATAGTGCATAGAGTATACGTTTGATATTCTAGATATATATAAAATGCATGTTTGTATATTTTTCAAATATATGAAAATTTTTTTAGAAAGAAAAAAATGGACTTGGGCTTTAGTTTTGTGAGACCACAAATACTGGAGATGACGTTGAGGGAATTCTGGGTTAAATTGTTGATGCAAAAGAATCAGTGACCCAGAATGGTTGTTCTTGAAAACAAATATGATCATATAAGTTTCCTCCTGTGACACCTTATTACACATCTAATGACTAAAGCAGGCATAAAAGACAATCTCTCACAATGCCCCATCAATGAAATCAAAATCTCTGGTAATGGGACCAATAAGTATTTTCCTCCTTTGAATTATAAAACACAGATGCTAAACCCTCACCAAAAATGTCTAAGTTATTGTACAGATTATTATGCCCTTATAACCTCCTCACAGGCCAAACAATAGAACTCTTGTCAGTCTCACCCCAGAAACCTTCCATATGCCCCATCCAGATCACAACCCTTAGTATACCACCAAAGTCGCCACTGCCTGACATGCACACTAATCACTTCTCTGCATTTCTATATAGTTCTGTCACCCAAGACTGCATTCTCGACCCTATAATTTGGTCCTTCTCATCTTAAAAGAATTCTTTCGTTTCTTTACAATTTACCTGTAAATTGTACCTGGACAACTAGAGACTGAAAAATATTCCAATTCAGTAATTTCTCTATTATTAGGTTGTCCAGTAATTAAGTTCACACAGGAAATGTAAAATAAATTCTTGATTCTTTCCCTTCATTTATCAGTTTTCAAGATAAAGAACTGTTTCCCTATCATCTCAATTAATTTGAGGTACTCACAGATGATCCAAGCGCATTTGTTAGGTTTCATAGCTTATGTTCCCTCTAAGAAGAAGTTCAGATCTTCTCATCTTTGGGAAGGAGGAGCGTCTTCAGATTAACTCGAGTCCTTCTGACCTGACCTGAGCTTTGATAACTTCCTTGAAATTTGATATAATAAAATGTTCCAGGCTCATCTTGTGCATTTCCTGACCTAGGCCTACAAGGAGATGTTTTCCCAAGAAGGCCTGTTTCGTTTATTTGTAATACTATTTTAAGAACACCATCTGTGCACAAGGGATGCTCAGGGCTCCCTGGCTGGTTATTGTTTCTAGCCCTCTTGGGTGGACAGGGCTAGTAAATACAGACATGGATATATCATATATACATGATAAACTGCTTCGTGATCGCAGAATGACTCTTCCAACTCCAATTCTGTAATAGGTCATTTATTATTTACCCATTTTTACATAATACATGTGTCTTCTTTCTTCCAAACCAAGAATCATAATTTTTTAGGGCCTAAGAGATGTAAATTTCGAATAACTGTTCATTTACTTTATCCTACCTGGTAATCACAACAGTCTCAGAATAGCAAAAAAGTAATAATACCACAAACATAAGCCATTGCGTGCATACTAGCCACTATACTCTACGCTTTCTCCTTTCCAATCTTTTTAATTTTAGTTCTCCAAATAACTGTGTGTCTAATGCTCATCACAAGTCTTTGTGCCGACGTCTGTCTACTCTTTTGGCTGCCTAAATCGTGTTCTCTGGTAGATTCCTCAGGAAGTTCTCGTAGGAAAAATATCCTCTGAGTTGCTACATGTTGATGAGAGTTTATCTATACCTTTTATACTTGAGAATCTGTCTCCATGAATACAAAATTCTTGGCTCACATTTAATTTCTTTGAGTATTTTGAATATCTTAGTCTATTTTCTTCTGGCAAAAAAAAAAAGCACTGTACGAAAAAGCATGATAATAATCTAACTTGCTGAAGTTACTAACTTTAAATACAGAGAGGTCAGCAAACAGCAAGAGCTTTATTCTTTGTACAGGGCTATTAATATAGGAACATGACCTACTATTTTGAACACCTGCAGTGAACTGTGTGCTCTATGTGTGATATCTTAATATTATATTCCCACGCTTTCAAGGTGTCTGTTTTAAGCCAATTGATAAAAGAGGCCTTTGATGCTCATGTAAACGTTTTATCATAAAACTGGGGAATTGGAATTCAAACACAGGTCTGCTTAACACTAATGCCAAGTTCAGCCTACCAGGCTATGCTGTTCTCTTGACAAGGTGACTTCATGCTCTGTTTTGCTTGGAAGAGTCCCAATTTATGCCTGTTGTCTTGTAATAATTGCTAATAAGAGACTCATTCACTCTAAAATTTCCTTTTGAAAGGTAAATTATATATGTAGTCACACTATTTCTTGACTATCTAATGATGGACTCGGCTTTATGTCCCTTATTAAACACACGAGAGCACATGAACTTTTATATTTTCAGTGCCTACTCTTCGTCTCTTGCTGTGTCTATAGATTTGTGGCACTGCCATCCTGGTATACATTGCTACTGAACGTTCTTATGAATTTAAATCTTCCAGAACTTAAAGGCAAAGAAAAACAAAACACTCTTCTGCTTATTTTAGAAGTGACAACCTTTCTTTCTTATCTGGTCCAAGTCCTACCTTTCTGACTATCCTTGTTGGAGGAAACTACTTCTTTTAATACAGAAATCATGAGGTTTCTGCCTGGTAAAAAGGTGGTGGGAAATACCATTTTGCTGTGATACCAAACACTTTATTATTTGTGTCCTCCTTGTGGACACTAAATTCTACTGGTATGAATGGTGAAACATGGTATGGGTTGAGAGTCTGATGACATGTGGTCAATCAACTTAAGTTCCTAAGAAAGAGATGATAGGTCTATGAGGGTCCTCCAGGGAAGCAAGATCCTGCATTAATGGACAGGACTAGGAGACAAGGGAGGAAAATGTCACCTGAGCTCCCACCCTCTGGAAGCTAATGGCAATTTCAGAAACTCATATGCTGCTGTGGTTTTGTGAAATGTAATGAGAAGGAAAGCCCTGAGGTGCTGTTTGCAAGACCGATAACATCAGAATTTGCTTGCCAAGAGAGATCCTGTCACAAATCTAAATGGGACCAAATAGACACCGGATACCAGACTCCATTTTCTGAATGTAAGCACTGTGCTGGGGATGGGCGGCTTGCATCTGGATCTCACTTGGCCATGGGGATATTGTTGTGTTTATTTTGGGCCCTATGTACCACTCATTATATGTATTATTTTCATACTTTTAGAAGGTTAAGAGGTTTATATCACTATTCAGTTATTTTAATCTTAAAGTAGTACACACTCATTAAAATAAATTCAGAATAGAAAGGTATATTTTAAAAAGTGAAACTGCCCCAAATCCATCTTCTCAGTTGCTAACCAAATTATACAGATGTAACCACTATTAATATTTCAAGTGTATCCTTCCAGAGAGTTTCTAAGCATACTTAATATACTGATATTTGTCATTAACAAATTTTAAAAATATTTTTTCCAGCAATTTGATCTGTTTTTTTTTTTCCTCCAGTAGAAATTATATCGAGAATAACACATCATGTCAGCATAGACACAACTGCTTTGGGGTATTTTTTAACGGCTACACATTATCTCACTCTTTGAATATACTAACACGTATGTAACAAGACCCCCTTCCTTTTGGACTTAGGTAATTTCCACTTTTTTCCTTCAGTTCTGTCTTGAATGTCCTTGTGTTGTCTCTTTGCACATCAACTTTTACATCTCTATTAGTTAGAGTTGAAATGCGGTACCCATTCTTGTTTAATTTGCATTTTTCATTATGAATAAGGTAGACCATATTTTCTTGTATTTACTATTCTTAGAGCAATGTGGAATAATGGTTAAATACTCAAGCTTTGGAGCTATACTGTGCAAATCTCAACTCTGCTATAAAACAGCTGTGTGATCCCATCCTAGTAACTTCTCTATGTCAGCTATGTCAGTGAGAGTTGAAATAAATTCTCTTGCTTCAATCTTGAAAAGTTTCCTTAGGCGTATAGTCTCCATAAGCAGGAACTACTCTACATGGCATCAGAAATACATCTATTCATTTTTTCTGCCCATTGTCTGAGACCTGTCTAACAAAGTCTGGGTATATGACAATGGGAAGTAAATGCACTTCATCTTACACACCAAGGTCATATTTTAACTCTGAGCAATACAGAATCAAAATATCTTAGGATCAAAGGTGCTTATACTTAGATAAAAAAATGACAGTTGACCAAATACACAATTCATGTTTTGATTTACAAAATATGTAGTAAATACTATACAAATACAGAACTTTAAAAAATGAATTTATACGTATACGTATATATATATATACACACACACACAAATTTCTACATTGTTTTGTTTGAACTATTCTATTGTTGTTGATCATGTTGTCTTCTTTTGGCTATGGGAAAAGTCTGCTTGCAGATTACTACATCT
Organism: Ailuropoda melanoleuca; assembly: GCF_002007445.2. Classification (NCBI taxonomy): domain Eukaryota; kingdom Metazoa; phylum Chordata; class Mammalia; order Carnivora; family Ursidae; genus Ailuropoda; species Ailuropoda melanoleuca. The sequence goes on along the minus strand of NC_048232.1, from coordinate 37,618,611 downwards.
CAAAAAGACCTCTGTAAAATTATTTCACTTTATAACATTTCAGGAGGTATACGGTATTTGTATGTCATCAAGGTATATCCTTATTAATGTTTTCGGTTAGTTGAAACATTTCTCCTTCCTCACTGCCATGCTTTTCCAAAATTAGTGTGTGTGTGTGTGTGTGTGTGTGTGTGTGTGTGTGTTTAATATCCTTTACCTCTTAGCTACTACGTGGAAAAGATTAGCTCCGTAAATTTGCTACAGACACCGGTAGGCGTGCGATGATGTGCCAATACACAGCTTCTACACTTCAACTTTTGCTATCTTTTGTTAACTTCACTTTTGTACACAGCATACCTGTTAGCACCTCAACCACCTTGTAATTCCTTTCTTAGGCCCTTACTTCCCCCATATCAGGATTCCCAATCACAAAGACACGGCTCCTTAATTTGAATATTGCTGTGTTTAGTTTTTTCTGTCTGACTGGCACCATTAATACCAGTTATTTTTGGCAGTGTATGTTCTGTTTACCATTCAAGGTAGAAGGACCAGAGAACACAAAGCTTCCCATTGTTGCCTACTCTGCCCTCTGATGAAGTAACATTAATACAAGTTATGGCAATTTACCGACCAACAAAACTGCACAAGTATTGACACTTAGAATGCTATGAGCCATGAAATTATTTGTCTCCCTGACTTTGCAAGAATTTTATAAAGAAACCATGGTGGAATTTTGTTTATATAATATGAATTTTTAGGCTTCTGACATGCATGATTATCTGTCTCAGATTATTGTCAAGTTCCATGTACTTTCTTTCCTTGTTAAAACAAGTAAGACTACTAATTAAGGCAATTATAATTATAAATGTTAAGAATGGAAAAATAAAGATGTTTCAAAAATACAACTTCGTTGGTATTTTGGGAAATACTGCATAATTTAACCTGGTTCTGTTTTTTGAGCCTAAATCTTGCTCATCATTGTGTACCAAGTGAACAGCACAGTGCCTGGCAATAAATTATGCTCTAAAAATACATAGTAAGTGACAGCAACTGAATTTTGTTAGATGACTACAAAGGGGTATTCAGTTTTACAACCCTGCTTTGGTGCTACAGAGAAACTTGGTATAAATTTGGTATATAAGCTGACCTATAAGAAGCTTTTTTAGTAATTCATCTATTATGCTACCTGGTTCATTAATTAATTAATTCATGCACATTTAACAAAAATGTATTCAGTAACAATTGTGTCAGGCAAGCTGAATCAAAATTTCAAAAAAGCAATCTGACCACATAGGTTCCCTAGATTATTTTAAAATTTACGTGAAAATTAAAATGGCCAAAATAATTAAGACAATCTTGAAATGTAAAAGTCCACTTGGAGAACTAATATTCTTAAAAAGACTTCTCATAAAGCCACAGTGATGAAAAGATCATATTTTCAACACAAAGATATGCAAACAGAACCATGGAACAGAACAGAGTTTAGAAATAGACCTATACTTATTTGGTTACTTGATTTATAACAAATTTAGCCAATGGAGAAGTGGTCTTTGCAATTAAAAAATGTTAGTGGATCACTTGGATATCCATATAGGGAAAATAGGAAACCTTGGCCCTCCAATATGAAAAAAAATCAATTTCACACAGATTATAAAATATAAAACAATATATCCTTTAGAAGAGAATCTAGAAAATATTTTTATGTCTTTGTAGATAGACAAAGACAGATAAAGTGATTGTGGTGTATTTACACAAAGAGACATTTACCAGCAATGCAGAAGAATGAACTCCTGCTCTATGCAACAACATGCGTAAGTCTTAGAGACATACTGAGCAAAAGAAGCCAGAATCAAAAGAGTATCTATTTTATACTTCCATTTACATGGAGCTCAAGAATAGGCAAAATTGATCTATGATGATAGAAGTCAGAATAGTTGTTACCATTAGGGGCTAGAGACAGGGAGAGACATGAGGAATAATATATTTTATGTACTATATATATATATATATATATACACACACACACATATATATATATACACATATATATACATATGTATATATACACACACAAACTGTATATCAGATACTATATATCATATATCTTAAATGTATATTATATATAACATGTTATCAATTAATATCTAATATATATTACATTAGCATATTAGATATTAATATGTTACATATAATACATTATTTATCATATTATTTACATGTAATTTGTTACATGTTATATATTTACAGATCTCTATATACTATATTATTATATATATTTATAGCTATATTTTATTATACATTTGTATATTATTATAATTATTGCATATAATTATATATATGTAACCTATGGCTGCATCAGAAATGGGAAGCCTATTAAAGAAAATATGTTCTATCTTTAGGCATGCATGTAAGAAATGCACCTGCTGTGTGACCCTGAGTGCCCTTCACAACCCACTCCAGACTTGGTGGGAACTATACACTCTTGTGACATGCAGTAAATTTAGTTGTGTTTTTTTGTGACGTAAAGCAGTACAATGTTCAGTCCCAAAGACAAATTTACAATTCTTCCCCTAAACTTCCTCTTTTTAAAGCTATGTTAAGCCTAAGCCCTTCACTTGTAATTCTAGGGGCCTCACTTACTTAGGTGATGCCACACTGCCTTACCTGACATGCAGTAAATTCAAAAGAATAGATATGCAAGATATTTAAAAAAATCGAGAATTCTTTTTATGCAAATTCATATTTTCTACAATTTAGATTTAAATGGCATTTATGCTTGCTTTTTTTAAAGTGAGTGCCAGGAGGCTGTAGGAACATATTATTTAACCCAGACCAAAGTAACAAAGGGTAAAGGGAAAAAAGTCAAGTAGTTGTTTAAACATTAAAAAAAAATATAGAGGTTAATATACTTTTTTATAGAACCGATTATTTAAAACATCAACTGGTTGATTATCTACTTGGCAATACCTTATAGCCAACAACTATTGGCTTCTAGTTCATGGCAACTGAGATGAAACTTCAATCACAATGGCTTATCTTCACTGGAATCAGTTAACAGATATAAATTATTTTTAAATACCTTATTTTCATCGAAATAAAAACTTCTGCACAACACAGGAAACAATCAACAAAACTAAAAGGCAATCTACAGAATGGGAGAAGACATTTACAAATGACACATCTGGCAAAGGGTTAGTATCCAAAATATATAAAGAGTTTATCAAACTCAACACCCAAAACACAAATAATCCGGTTTAAAAATGGGCAGAAGGCATGAATAGGTATTTTTCCAAAGAAGACATCCAGATGGTCAACAGACACATGAAAAGATGCTAATATCACTCAGCATCAAGGAAATGCAAATGAAAACTACAATGAGATATCACCTCATACCAGTCAAAATGGCTAAAATTAACAACACGGGGAAACAACAGGTGTTGGTTGGGATGTGGACAAAGGAGAACCCTCTTACACTGTTGGTGGGTGCAAACTGGTATTCTGGAAAACAGTATGGAGCTTCCTCAAAAAGTTAAAAATAGAACTACCCTATGATCCAACAATTGCACTACTAGGTATTCATCTAAAGGATATAAAAATACTAATGCAAAGGGATACATGCACCCCAATGTTTATAGGAGTATTATCAATAATAACCAAATATGGAAAGAGCCCAAGTGTCCACCAACTGATGAACAGATAAAGAAGATGTGATACACACACACACACACACACACACACACACATATAAAGAAAATGTGAGATACACACACACACACCGGAATATTACTCAGCCATCAGAAATAATGAACACTTGCCATTTATAAAGGTATGGATGGAGCTAGAGAATACCATGCTAAGTGAAATAAGAGTCAGAGAAAGACAAATACCATATGATTTCACTTATATGTGGAATTTAAGAAACAAAGCAAATGATCATAGGGGAGAAAAGAGAGAGGCGAACCAAGAAACAGACTCTTTATAGAGAACAAACTGATGGTCACCAGAGGGGAGGTGGGTGGGGGATGGGTGAACTAGGTGATGGGGGTTATGGAGCACACTTGCTGTGATGAGCACTGGGTGTTGTACGTAAGTGTTGAATCATTAAATTCTATACCTGAAACTAGGATTGCACTGTATATTAACTAACAAGAATTTAAAAACTTGGGAAAAAATACCTTATTATACTGTTGTATCATCTAACTAAAACAACTCTTGCTCTTGTATTTGAATGTCACCTAATTTTACTACAGTAAGACAACTGCAAATATCAGTAGGAATTTTTCTTGGTTAAATACTTGCATATTAATTTACTTAGTATAATGATATTTCAGAAAAAATCCAAATCGAAACTGATAAATAGCATATGGTAAAGATTATAGAGACATTTGATTTAAATAATCAGTGGTTTCATTTTTAAAAACAGAGATTACACGTTAGAAATATTTATTTTATAAAAAGAAATATTTGGCCAAAATAATTCTACAAAAGCGAAGACTCCTTTGGTAGCTTCACGTAAATTTTCCTAATATGCTCTCATGGAAATACATCAAATTTTAAGATCCTTTAACTCTTCTAAATCAAATACAGCTAATTAGCTTTGAACCACTGAGCTTCCTCAGGGCATTTATTGGAAAAGTTATGCTTTTTGCTTTGTGTTGTCGTTAACATTCCAAATCCCTCAGTTGCCTGAAAAATAAGTGTTCTCTATATAGTATAAAGGTTATTTATGTGAATTCTGGACACACTTCAAAATGATTAACATATTTAAGGTTAAATAAAACATATTAGTCATTTTCATTATAACAGAATAGAAACTCCTGTTCAATGGAGTTATATAAATCTTTGAATGCTGAATGACAACTGGCTGTTGGCTAAGACCTAGGCTAGCACACGAGCTGAGTAACTTACAAGTAATTACTTTGAAATATCTTTCTACCTCATCTCACCAAAGCCAAAATGAGTTACTCCTGTGCTGAGAACTGTGGGAAAAGCTAAATGGTGTTATGATACTCTGTGTGTAGTCAAAAGCAAGAAAACAGGGAACAAAAATTTGGAAGAGCCAAGCACGATTGACCGCAAAATTTCTACTCACAGAAAGAAACCAACTTGGTTCTAACTCCTAACCCTAACCCCCAAATACATTTCTCTTCCACATTACCTTGAAAATTTGATGTCATCTTGTAATTATTTGGGAAAGCATAATTATTTATTTATGTTTAAAGGAATCTTCCTGTAAAAATACAAATAATTATAGTCTGAGATAGTATCAATCACGTGTATCTTTGTGTGAATTTAATGAGACGATTTTCCTTCTAAAATTGATATCAAGTCAACTGTTTGGTCTTAGAGTGGCCATATGGGGGACAGTGATCTCTATTCCTTTTATTTTCAGTACCAAGTGATTCTCTGCTCCTAACACCAAAAAAATTAGGTTTATGATAGTTATTACTATAGTTAAGCTATATTTTTGAGTTAAAAAGGGTAGTCAAAACTTTTCAGAAATATTTCAGTTTCTATGACTTAGCTTTTATGAAAGAATATTTTACAAGGTTATCTACAGCTTGTCGGAACATAACACATTTTTGATACCTATACTGTCAAGAATATAAGCATTTTATTCAAAAGTGCTTTTGGGGGCTCATTTACACATAATCAAAACACATTTTCAAAGACAGGTAAGTTATTTTTGTTGGGTGATAGTGAATATGTTTACCTAATGATTTCACCCCTATTTTTTTAAATGATGTTTTATTATATTATGTTAGTCACCCCTATTTTAAATGGAAGTTTGAAGGTACTTAAGAAAAATTTAGATATTTATGTTTAATTTATTTATTTGCTTAAAATTCTTAAAAAGATTGTGGTAGGCATTAATAATGCTTTCTAGGGGCGCCTGGGTGGCACAGCGGTTAAGCGTCTGCCTTCGGCTCAGGGAATGATCCTGGCGTTACGGGATCGAACCTCACATCAGGCTCCTCTGCTGTGAGCCTGCTTCTTCCTCTCCCAATCCCCCTGCTTGTGTTCCCTCTCTCGCTGGCTGTCTCTATCTCTGTCGAGTAAATAAATAAAATCTTTAAAAAAAATAATGCTTTCTAATACTCAATTCATGGAGAAAGACTACATTTATTTACTCCTACAGCTAGGTGTGCACTCTATTTTCAATTCATGTATAAAAGTTACATTCCAAAAGTGCAAAGAATGCATCTAAAATTTCCAGAATTTATTATTTCAATTCCTTAAATAACAAAATATTGTATCTATAACAACAGGGAACAATCTTGTGCTGTAAATCTAATATTCTTACAAAATTTATTTGAAATATAATAGTATAATTGTTACATATTGTCATTAGTTTTTTAAAAATTGGAATATTTCATATTCACTGAGTCTACACCACCTATTTGACTAAATCGCAACAAAATGTATTGTAAGCACAATGTAGAAATCACCAGTATTGAGGATTTTCTTTGTCACTTAAATGAGAGAGAAACAGTGGGCTATTCACAAACTAACTGCTGACCCTACATTTACATCTACTCCAAAATGGAGTTAATGTTTACCTCACAAAATTGTTTGGAGGATAAAATAAGATAATGTGTACGTAATGTCTTCTAAATTGCGAAGCACTAATATACAAAAGTAAAGTCTTGTTTTCACTGCTACTGTACAAACTTCTCAAACAGAATCAATGTGTTAAAATAAAAATTACACAACATTGTTAACAGAGTTGATTAAGTTCAATTATGATAAAAATATAAAGACATCTATCATCACTTTGAGGTAATTTTTAGCTTGTAACATCATATTTTTTCCTTATATGTGATTGGGTATAATAGCAAAATTCTTATGCTTAGATGAGCAGTTATTGAAAACAGTATTTTTCTTGAGATCTCCACCCCAAAAATGTCAGCACTTTGAGAAATACTTTTTTTTTTTTTTTGCTCCTAATTGTGTGGTTGAAAAAAATGTTCATGTTAGATTGGAGATAGATGAATACTGTCTTTGGTAGTAAGTATATATTTCCAACATATTCACACCATCAATACAAGAACTTGGGGCATATCACAGCACAAATTCTATTTTCATGCCTAAAACCATGGTTTTTTTTTGTTTTGCTTTGAAAATATTTTTATTTTATCTTATATTCTCTTTTCTCACTATCCCTTCTCTTCCTTTTCACTCTGTGGATCAAATAGGTGGGGCAAACGTCTCCTTAATAAGGAAAGCTACTTGAACATGGGCGCATACACAACAACACTGACTGTATATTAACTGCTACAACAGCATGGAATTCTGCTAAAAAGTCTTCTCATTTTCGCTGTCACTCAAGAGATAAAAAGTCTGACCGTATACTTGATTTGTTTGAGAATTTTATAATCCCTACAAATCCTTATGCAGTGGGGGGAAAAAAAGTTACCAGAAGCTTCTCCTATAATAGAAATAATTGCTTTATGACCAAGAAATTGTATGGGAAAAACTGAGGGAAAATTGCATTTTATTATAAATAACATATGGAATAGAATGTATACTTTCTATCATTCTCTGTCTCAAGATTTTTTTCCTACATTACCAAATGTCTTCTGAAGAGTGCTTGACATAATAAATAATGGGAGTCTTTATGTTACTTCTATAAGTTATGTAAATGTGATTTCTAATATTTGGATGTAGTTCAGCCTAAATGTATATATCCATTTATTTAACAAGCAAAAGATTTTATTGTGGTGTTTTATGTGGATTGCATGAAACGGTAAACTCAAAGCAATACTGGTAATGTACTCTGGTGTCATTAATACCTTGTAAGAGACCAACACACAGTATTGGGGGCATATAATTACTTTCAATGTCGAGATGGTCTCCTTAAGTCATCCAGCATGTTGGAACACATGAACCTGAGTGTGACAACAGTACCGTAATGTTGGAAGTGGCTCTTCATCTTTACCACACCATTATTTTCCAAATATAAGAAAGTATATAATCTGTTATGTTAAAAAAATTTAAACTACTTTCTGAACAGACAGTATGTTGATTTAGCCAATTTTCTATCCTTTGTAATTCTCACTACTATCATAAATATTATAAATTAACTTATTATTTTTTTTGGTTTATGATAGGTCACTGAGACTTATTTTATAACAAGTTCCCCAGATGACTTTATTATCAGCAAGGTTTGGGAACCTCAAACTAAGAAGTTAATAAGTTTATCTCATAGCTTCACATTGTGCCGCTGTTAGCTAAGAAATTTACTTGAGGATGGAATACATATTTGTGTTTATATGATAACGATACCTCAAAGTCGTTTGTGTTTCAATCTTCTAGAAATACAGTATGCTAATATAATAAATATTACAAACTATTTAGACTTGAAAATGGAGCTGAAATGTGAGGGAAAAAATCAAAGCACTCATGTTTTCCCTTCTGATAGAAGTCTCGGTTCTTCCCATTTTACAACCCATTCAGGAACTCTGTGATACATGTAGTTATCCAATAATCACAGGAATTCTGAATTTGTGACATGTCCTCTATGCATGGTGTTGTTTTGTTTTATTTGGATACTACTCTTACCCCATCCTCAAACCCTCATAATAACATTCTAGATGATTCGGGGGTAGAGTAAGCATCTTATCTGACAGATGCTGTGGTTAATAACCCATGGCTAGAATTACCCAAAGATTTGTTGTTTGCCCAATACAAGTTTGAGGGTTGATGTCCAGAGACACTGAGATGAACAGAGTGAAAGCACAAAGAAACACTACAAGTCTCAAAGCATAGTATAAAATGTTGAGTTAGGAAAACAGGACTTCCACAATAGTTTCCACATTAGTCAAATTAAATGTGACTATTTTAATTTAAATTTATTAGTATTTATTAAAATTAAGAGTTTGGTTCCTTGCTAGCTACATTTGAAGCACTCAGTAGCTTAATAGTCAACAGGCTGGTGACTACCACATTGAGCAGCACAGTTACAGACCATTTCCATCAAGACAAAATGTTCTATTGGACAGCACTGGTGGGACCTAACCAATCGCGCAGAATGGGAATGATAGTCTGTGCTAGGACAACTGCCTTTGTTAATGATACACAGTTTAATGAGAAAATGTAACTAAATTCTTGTGAAAGTCCACAAGAGAAATCTAATACTGAGTGTGTTTTAAAATGATGATGATGATATTAATAATGGTAACAATACGATCAGTATGTTTCTAAATATTTTTCAGTATATATGCCGTAGAAGTGAGCACTATAAATATTTTTTTCAGATTTTAGCAATATGACTTATTTTTTTTATCCACACACTTGACATGTTTGTAATAATCTTCTCATTGCTCTATAATATAATATTTATTCTAGTGTCAGTGGACAGTTGGGTTGGAGAAGTACCTTAAATAGGATGAAAAGCTAGGTTGAACATAAATGTATGCAAAAAAGAAATACACAGCAAATAGTAAGAACACTGGAATGACTATATTAACATCAGACAAAATAGACATCAGGAAAAAAATAACTACCACAGATAATGAGAGAAATTACAAACTGATGAAGGGGACAACTCAGGAGAAAAATACATCACTCAAAATTTTTATGCACCTAAACACAGAGCTTCCACCACAGGAAGCAAATATTTATAGAATGAAACCAAGAGACAGACAATTCCACAGTCACAGTTTTAGATTTTAACAGCCATTTCAGAGCAATTGATGTAACAACCTAAAAATGAGGAAAGAAATGGAAGATGTGAAGAACATTATAAGCCACCCTGACATAACTGATATTTAGAGAAAAACGTACGGAACGAGCGCAGACTGTACATCATTTTCATGTGCACAGGGCATTTTCAATGGTCATACGCTGGCCAAATACAACTCTCACTAAACTTAAAAAGGCTAATAAATTACTAAAATCATAAAGAGTTTGCTCTATAATCATGACAGACGTAACATTAAGATTTAGAGAAAATGTTACCCCAAAAGGGATCATTAAAAAATACTTTTAAATAATCCATAGCTCAAAGATGAAACTTAAAGGGAAATTTTTAAAAATTAAAATAAATGGGGACACCTGGGTGGCTCAGTCAGCTAAGCATCTGCCTTCAGCTCAGGTCATAATCCCAGGGTCCTGGGATCAAGCCCCATATCAGGCTCTCTGCTCAGCGGGGAGCCTGCTTCTCCCTCTTGCTCTCCCTCTGTGCTCTCTTTCTCTCTATCAAATAAATAAATAAAATCTTAAAAAAATATAAAGATTCATTTATATTGAGAGAGAGAGAGAGAGAGCACGCACACATGCATATGCTGCATAAAGGGGGTAAGAGGCAGAGGCAGAGGCAGAGAATCTTCCACCAGACTCCCCACTGAGCACAGAGTCCAAGAGGGAGCGGGCTCCACCTCAGGACCCATGAGATCATGACCTGAGCAGAAACCAAGAGTCAGACGCTTAACTGACTGAGCCACCAACATGCCCCCTCTATTTACAAATTTTAATTATATACATGCCGTTGGCAGTTGTATTCCTTTTATCCCTTTCAAATAGTTACCCTCTCATTTCTGATCATCTTCCTCAGAATACAATTTGTTCATGTTCTTAGACAAGCACAGAAAACAAAATGACCTCCTTTTCGGATCTCATTTACTTATTCTTTTCTTCTGCTAAAGTAGACAGGGTCTTAGAATGCTGAGTTGGAAGGTGACTGAAATAATTGCTATCCTGCCAGCTTATCTTCTAAAACAGGAATGGAGGCAGAGGCAGTTAGAAAGTTGCTCAAGACTAGAATTCAAGTTCCCCAACCAGTAGATCTAAAATCCTCCCCAATTCCAGAAGCAGCAGGACGAAATATATCTCAGCAAAATTATAATAACTAGATTCTGAAGAGGAAAAGGGCATCAGGGCTCAGTCAGCTAAAAGACCTCTTGGTTGTGCCACTGATTCTGTAGGCAACCACAGAGCACACGATTTATTTCTCCAAATTTCGGTTTCTTTATTTCTATGATGGGCTTTATGCCTATCTCACTGGAGTTAATAACAGCCAGATTATTAGTTTTCTGCTATCAAACAGAAGCCACATGTAATTAAGGGATAGACATTGAGTTTTGGAAAATAGAAATTTAGGTTTGTTTGTGCTATTGTTTGCTAAATGGCTGGCTGTGAGGACAGTCTGTGGGATACATGACCATTATAGGTGGTATGCATCCATGATTCGAAGAAGGGACATGCCGGGTATATCTACGCCAGGGTCAGGTTAGAGCAGAATTACAAAGTCAAGCTATCTGGAGGCAATAGCTGTTATCCTGTGGAAAAGAGTTGTGCACAGATCAGACAAAGTCTTAGAAACCACTGTTGATTTTGAAAATGCCCTGGACAATTACAAGAGAGAATTTGAAAGGATAGGTACAAGGTGATAAGCTGAAGGCAGGGGATTTAGAGCAAATGAGGCACTTCATGTCAAACTCTGTCTCAAATAACATCTCTAGGAACTCAGGACAAATCAAGCACAGGTCACCGAGGACATGAAAGAACAGACTGATAGACTGGCAGAGACCTGACTCCAAAGCCAGGCTGGAAAGAACACTGCTTACCCCAGCAAGGATTAAAGCACCTCTGGAAGGACTGGGAGCCTCCTTCTTTCTGTTTGTCCGTAGTAAAACCAAAAACTTCACAGTGAAGAACTTCTGCGAGTCATGTAGAAATTCTGGTAAGCTGGAGGAAACTCCAGAAGCAGAGAGGTGCCAAAGAGGGTTTTCCAGTCTCAGAAGCATTCATTTCCAAACATAAGCAGAGGTGTGGGGAGGAGAAATACATGGCAGGAGAGTTCAGCCAGCATGCCTGTTTCTGAGGGCTGTGGTGTAGGCAAACACATTTGCTCACATGTCATCATGCAAATTCCACAAAGTTCTTTCAACAGGATGGAGGCCTGGTCCTTATAGTAACATGTTCCTTGTGTTTGCGGTAGGTATGCAAAAATGGGGGACACCACTGGTAATCAGCCACATAATAACATACTGGTTTGCATGAATGATTTTTCATCCTAGGAAAAATTATTTAGAGCAGATTACTGGGTCTGGCTTCCTGAAGGCATAGGCCAAAATATATACCATCATTAGAACTGTAGTGGAATAATATTTTGAAATATTAATAATGGATATTTATTTTCAGTCTTTCTTTTAGCATGTAACACCCTACCAATGGAGTCAAACATTTTTTTAATAGCATTTAACTACCACAAGGTAGGTAAGAAACTATAGAAATCAAGAAAAACAACAAAAAAAATATTTAAATTATGACAAAGTAGTCCTGAAGGCCTAGTATAAACTTTACCACAATAAATTGGAGGGAACGACAAAAGGCATAAAGGATAATTTTCTTGTCCTAAGAAAGATAAGGTCAACCAGCTAGAAGGAGGAAAATGAGTAGGAGAAAAGGAGCAGTAGAGTACCCTTATAATGGGCTCCCTTTTGCTAGATCCAGTCCAGTGAGATGTGAAAGGGATGTCTATATTCGGGGGGATCTTAGTACAGTGGAGGAGTCCGTACCTGCCTTCTCAGAGTGTAGCTCAAAGAGACTGTAACACAGTAGAGAAGCCCCCTATTCAACAAAGCATCTGGGTAGTAGAGAAGCACCGGTTAGGTGAAAAATGTAAGGAAATGGTTGTAAAGGATTTCTCACTGCTCTGGCACAAAGATAACTGCTAAATATCTATGAACCCCCAATTTCAGTATGAAAGTGGTTGAGAAGAGACTATTGTACACTGTACATCAAGGAGCCTGGTGTTGGGACAAGAAAAAAATCTGACGCCTAGAGACATCAAGATTTAGCCTACTTCAGAATATGCTAGCAGGATGAATGCCAGTGATTATGTCATCATAGAGGTCAAATGCAAACCATTAGGAGGAAAATTATACGCCATCGGAAAGCAGAATAAGAGATACACCCCATCCCAGCTGGCGCTGTCGGCCCAACAGGTATCATCACGTGTGCAAGACCCCTTGAAGCTCCTACGTTCTGAGGGAAGAGGTAGCTCACTGCACTTGCTGAGAATGAATTTGGAATTGATTATTTTAAGTGCGACCGAAACACTGGATAACTGCTAATATTTCACTGTTTACCTAAAAATGAATATATCAACTTTTCCTAGAATAAAAGGTTATTGAAACAAAAAATTTCAGCTGAGTGATAGAAAAAAAATACATTCACTGTATACTTGGTATTTTTGGCTGAAGTGCCTGGGGAATGTACGGGAAGCAACTGAGGCGAGGATTGGTTGGAACATAAAACGGTGCAACGATTTTGAAAACAGTCTGACAATTTCTTAAAATGTTAAATACTCATCTACCATATGATACAGCCGTTCCTCTACCAGGCATTTACTCCAGATAAATGAAAACATCTATCCACACAAAGATATTTAAACAAATATTTACAGAAGCTTTATTCATAATAGCCAAAACTTGGGGGAAAAAATCTAAATATATACAAACAGGTGAATGAATAAATATAGTATGTGACTTTCATAAATAGAATAGTACTCAGCAATAAAAGTAAACAAATCATTGCTGGATTCAACCTCATAGCCGAATCTCAAAATAATTAGTCTAAGTAAAAGAAACAAGATCAAAAATTGTATGTACCATATGACTGCATTTATGAAAAGTCTAAACACTGCAAACTAATCTATAGAGACAGAAACCAGATCAGCAGCTGCATAAAGACAGGGGATGAGGAGGGGTGACAGGGACAGGGACAAGGAAACTTTTGGGGATGACAGACTTCTTCATTGTCTTTACTATGGTTATGATTTTAAGTTAGTGTACATATCTCAGAACTGATCAAACTGTTCACTTTAAATGTAGACAGTTTATGCCTATCAATTATACCTCAAAAAAGCTATCAAAAATACTGGCAGAAAAGAAAAGGCAAAAGTGAAACGGAGGCTTTTTTTTAAGCAGACAAAACATTATGGAGGGCCTTCAAATTGTTTTAATACAGATTTTATCCCTGGGGTAGTGTTAGAACCACTTAATTGAGAAAGCTGTTTCCGGCGTCTAAGTGAGGGATGTTAGCCCCTTGCAGGGAAATGACAGTGAAGATGGAGCAAAGTGAATGTAACTTAGATACTGCTTTCTATATTATTTTATCTTCTCTGTATTTTTTAGAATGTATCTTCTAAATGACTAGGTCTTCACTTCCTAAGACAGAGATAGTTCTAAGATTAGGTCTTAAATTGTACTGGTTGTTAAATGGCAATTAAATGTAATTTTTCTGGTTGGGAATTGGTACAAAAATTATCTTTGAGTCCTCTGAATTATTTATTTGGCATCTTTAACGTGCTTCTTCATTATTAATATCTTGTGATCTCAATGTCAATATCGATTTAGTCTTATTCGAGAAATACTATTATGTTTATGAGTGTCTTTCCTCAGTTATGTTATTTTATAATAATATATACTGACATTCATTCAATAAACCTTATACAATGAAATAATAGATTATGAAAATCCACTATTCAGAATTTGCCACATTTCACTATATTATTATTCCTGCATATATATTATAGTATATTATATATATTATAAATATATACTATAATATATATTATATATAATATAGTATATACACATATATATGCTATAATATATTTTATATATAATAGTATAGTATATATTGTACACTACACACATACACAAATATATAATTTCCATGTACAAAATTTATTAGCAGGGTTTTTTGCAAGTACTATGTCCACCAGTATTTGCAAGATCACAATTTTTTTAAAATATTATAAATATCTATTTCTACTATCATTATGCATTACACTCTGACTAGTATTCTCAGTAGATGCATGTTGCCCTAACTTTTCATATATTAACAAATCGGGGAGATGAAAAATATGCCAAGATATTTTAGACATATCAAATCTTATCAAAAAGAGAAGTGTCAAGCATCCCTGTGAATGAGAAAGTGCTTTCTCAAAGACAATTACATGATTATGCAAGTGGTAAGAACTTGGAACCCTTGAAATTAAGAGTAAGTGTAAACTTTCCGTTTTTGTTGCCATGAGAAATTGAGATTAGTGTTTTCCTAAACTTCATTTTCAAATGGAGCACCCACAATTATTAGGTTAATTTAGATCCTCTTCATCTCTAACATGGTTATTATAAACTCTACTGCTTTCTTCTTGCCGTCCAGCTCCTATTCCCCACTCTAGAACCAGAGAATTCTTCCTAAAGTACATTGCAGATATGTTCTTCCTAAGTAATTATTTTCAAATCATTTTCTCAGAAAAAAGTCCAAATTCAACATAACTGGGCTTGCCTGCCTAGCCAGTTTCCTTCTTTGGCTCCTTGTCATCCACCCCCATCTCAGCCTCCACCATCTGCAGGAGAAGCTGCAGCCGTGACTTCAGGGACCTGGGTGTCTCAGGCTTCCTTCCACTTGCAAACCTCTCTCGAGGTTGCCCTTTCTGTGTGCAATAGTCTTCTCTTGTTCAGAATGAATTCTGTTAGTTTTCTGTGCCTCTTTAAAACGCTGCATTCAAGGGGTGCCTGGGTAGCACAGTCGTTAAGCATCTGCCTTCGGCTCAGGGCGTGATCCCAGAGTCCTGGGATGGAGCCCCACATCGGGCTCCTCCACTGGGAGCCTGCTTCTTCCTCTCCCACTCTCCCTGCTGTGTTCCCTCTCTCACTGGCTGTCTCTCTGTCACATAAATAAATAAATGAAATCTTAAAAAAAATAAAATAAAACGCTGCATTCAAGAACCTCCCTTGACCCCTCCCACGAGACGGAGCTGGGTACCACCCTATGCTCCCCGAAAAGCCTGTTGTAACATTTACTCTCCTGCCTTTATATTGCCTGTCAACATAGGAGCCTCTTTCATAGCCTATCCATTCCTTGAAACTGAACTTGGTCTCAATAACCATTTTTGATGTTTACTGAAACACACAGCATGTGTCATCTGTTCTAAGTTTGCTCTTTTCACACTCATTTATTTATGGTTCCTCATTATTATTAATGCTGCTTTTTTTTTGGAGGGCTTAATTACATTTATTATTGGAATTAATTTTACTCTTTTAAAAACTTTTTAAATCTCTCTGCTAGAAAACCAAAAATTATATATGTGGCTTCCATTTGTGGCTCACATTTATATAATGCTGCTCTTCTTAAATTCCATTTAATCCAGTATTATTTTGCTATACCAGCTTCTTTTGACTAGCAATTTGCTCTGCAGTTTTTGTCACCTCTTTATTTTCAAATTTTCTATGTAGTTTAGTTTGTGCATCTTTTGTTAGCAGCATATATCTGTATTTGTTTCTGTTTCTGCTTTTACTCCTATTTGTTTTTTATTTGTTTTACTTGTTTTTTTATTTCTTTATTTTAATCTGAGGCTCTTTTTATAAGTGAGTTTAACCTGTTTATATTTTTGTTTC
The DNA here is from genome assembly GCF_002007445.2 of Ailuropoda melanoleuca. Taxonomy (NCBI): domain Eukaryota; kingdom Metazoa; phylum Chordata; class Mammalia; order Carnivora; family Ursidae; genus Ailuropoda; species Ailuropoda melanoleuca. The sequence continues at coordinate 37,602,220 of NC_048232.1, read as the reverse complement.
TACCCATACATTTTGATTTATCCCATTAATGTTATTTTGTGCTTTCTGATTACCACAATTGGCTTTATTTTCTCTCTCATTCCTGTATCTTGATGAGTTTGTAAATTTTCAGATTATCTCCTTTTTATACTGTGATGATATGGAAGCTATGTATTAGTTACACTTTTCATATATATGTATTTTTTTCATATATATTTGAAATATAATGATTAAGGGTACAAAGTTTCAGATATATAAAATGAATAAGTTCTGGAGATCTGATGTAGGGCATAGTGACTATAATTAATAATATTGTATTGCATTCTGGAAATTTGCTAAAATAATATTGTATTGTATTCAGGTGCTCTCACCAAATACACAATAAAAAGAAAAGAAAAAAGAGAGAAATACATAACTATGTAAGAAGATGGACATGTTAGCTTGATTGTACTAACAATTTCACTATGCGTATATATATCGAAACATTATGCTGTACACTTTAAATGTACATGATTTTATTAAAACATTAAAGAATTATACAGTGAAAAAATAAACCAAGGTAATTCTCAAAAAAATATAAATTATCTAACAAAGTCTAAAGTTATTCACTATCTATATTCTCCTCTTGACAAATACACATCTTGTCCCTATGCAGCTACCCACTGAAAATTTTACTTGCTATTATTGTTTAGAGTTTTAATTGTTTTTTAATAGCAAGTCAATTAAAATTTCCAAAATATCATAAATTATTTCTTGCTCAGGGCCTCATTTTTGTCTTGATAAAATTATTGATTCTTGAGAATTTTAAAATTTCAGTGAAGGTGTGATGGTGGTAAAGGACCTAATTTTTTGTCTGCAGTATTTTCTTCTGTTTTTACTCTTAAATATTAATACTTATTTTTATTATTAGTTGGTGATTTAAAGAACAGAATGGATATCAAAATGTGAAACTGCAAGTATTGTGCCCAGAGGTCTCCGCAGTCATCAATTTTATGCTCAATAGTCTTTACCTCGACTATACCACGAGCTTCCTGCAAACACGACGGAAGAACAGGTTATGAATAAAATAGTGTTAAAAATATTTGGAATTTTTTTGAGTCAAGAATTCAGATAATGAAAATTGTTTACTGGGATTTTTTTTTCTTATATCAAAGTACAAAAGAAACATGCTTGTGTGTCTGTTCTTTTTGAAATCCATCTGAATTTCTTATCCTTAACCATATGAGAAGGTATTTCCCCTTGATTCACAAAATATTTACTCCAGATCTGAAATATGTTGGAGAATCCTTTAAAAGGAAACTTTAAAAAACTTTGCATAGGGTAATATATTAGTGGACAAAGAAAAGGAAAGGAAGGAAGTAACACTTAAAAAAATAGGCCTTCAATCATGTGTTAAAAGTGATGAGCGTAAGAAATCCTACAGTTCCTGGAACCAAAAGTTGAATATGATTGATAATGCTGATTATTCTAATCAAGGCCTTTTGTTAGCTTGATATAAAACAATTTTAAACAGAAAACAATTGGAATGCTATGATTTGCTCTTAAGGAATGAAATAGAGTTGAGCCACACTGAAATGATTTCAACTGGGGCATTACTTTGATAACAATTTTAAATTGCCTTTGTTGCTGACAAGTTCAAATGAGCCAGTCTGACCAGTTCTTTTCACACACTATTTTTTAAAAAAAAGATTTTATTTATTTATTTGAGAGAGAGAGATACAGAGAGAGATAGTGATAGAGACAGCACAAGCAGGGAGGAAAGGGGGAAGCAGGCTCCCCTCTGAGCAGGGAGTCCTACGCAGGGCTCAATCCCAGGACCCTGGGATCATGACATGAGCTGAAGGCAGACGCTTAACCGACTGAGCCACCCAGGCATCCCTCACAGACACTTTTTAGTACGGTAAAGCATCAGGGTTAGAGTAACATTAAATGGTTCTTAGCTTGCTACTTAATGATGCTTTAAAAAGCCTAAAGCAGAAGATATGATTAGATTTTGTGTAGGTACTATAAAACGTGAACATATATTTTCCATTGCTTAGGCAGAGAACAAAAGGAAAGCTAAAACATGTTTGGATTGATACCTCTGTACTATATTTGATTTGGTCAAACTATTTAGATTTTATACTGATAGTAGTTAGAATTTACTTGCTCTTGAATAGATAATTTTATTTATTATAGAAGAGCTAGAAGACCCATGCTGAGAGCCAATTCCTCCAGATTTTATGTTCTTCTTTTCCTAAAGTGCCTTAAACTCATATAGAATCTTGTAAGCAAATCATTGTTTGACAAGTCATATATTATAGTGTCTCTTACCCAAGCTAGTTCATCATATTAATATGTCAGTTTCTTAATTTTGAATAAGGAATGAAGAATCAAATCTGGGAAAAGCATGTGGTATATTAGAAGATTCTTGAAGCTTAGAAATACAAAATGGAGTGCCCAAAGTAAAAACAACAACAGTCTTTGCCACAGCTGGGACGTGAATCCAAACCTTTCTGACTGCATGTGCTTAACTTCTACTCTCCTATGTTTTCATAATGTGTCCATGGTTATCTCTTCCACTATACTGCAAAATTTCTAAGTCAGGGTTGGATGTTACTAATCTATCCATCCTATGAATGGACACAGAATGCAGATAACACAATGCTTACACGTTTTTGTACTTCTGCTCTTCTTCCATCTGTGTCTGTGTGTTTACTGACAACAAACCACAAATAGCAAAAACTACTATTGCTAAGCATGTTTATATGATAAAACATCCTAGGGTTGAAACCAAAGCAACTGGAGAAGTGCAAAGAAGAAAATTCCTATGATTTTCTACTGCCTGAATACATCTTGTTGAATAGACTACTTTTCATTAACTTTCCAGTGCCAACTTGTTTCTCCACTGGGAATGAAAACTGATATGCCGATATGAGTAAAGCTTAAATAATAATTATAATCCTGGTTTATACAACACATTATAAAGTGCATTGAAATACATTATCTGTTCTATCCTCAATATCTAAAGGGTATACAAGGCTATTAATTCTATTTTCGTTTTACAAATATGTAAATCAAGTTTCAAGAAGATTAAAAACTTATCAAAGGTTATGTGACTGAAGAATGGCAGATCCTGGATGAAATCTTTTGGCTCCCATGTCAGAATTCTTTTAATTTCTTTAATTCTTCAGAGGAAATTAAAGTTAATGATTTTTGATATGATATTAATAATGAATATTATATTGAAAACGTTATGAATTGCCCTAGGTGAAGGCATATTACTTTTTATTTAAATATTTTCTTCTTTTTTAATAGAAACTCAGTTGAGATGAAGTTGACTCCACTCCCTCATGAAGGCTAAATCCTAATCTTGAATTAGCTTCTGACTTGAATTATGTTTAAAGGTGGCATATGATTGGGGTGCCTGGGTGGCTCAGTCGCTAAGCGTCTGCCTTCGGCTCAGGGCGTCATCCCAGAGTCCTGGGATCGAGCTCCACATCAGGCTCCTCCACTGGGAGCCTGCTTCTTCCTCTCCCACTCCCCCTGCCTGTGTTCCCTCTCTCTCTCTGTCAAATAAATAAATAAAATCTTTAAAAAAAAATAAAGGTGGCATATGATAAAACTTTGGCTAATAATTCATGAGAAAATTCTATGGTGGATGGAAGTTATTTGGTGAATAATTCACTCACACCTAAAATCAGACATACAGAATGAAACAGGTTCTTTGGAATAATGTTATGTCCATCTTATGAAGAACTTCCAAACTTGGTGAGGAATTCAGGATAAAATTTAGGTTTTCAACAGTGTCTTTGAGTCCTCAAATAAACCCATCCTGCACTAACCTTACCTCAGGTTCTGTATTATGTGAGATAAGAAACAGCCCTTACTGTTTAAATCAGTTTGTGTCATAATTTCTGTCTAGATACATCTAAATTGATCAAATCAGATGTTTATTGGGGGGAAAAAAGATGAATGAGCCCCATGTACATACAATAGTTCCTAAAAATAAATTTTCATTTCTTTTACACACTATTTTATAGAATATATACATATGTTCAGTAATCTGAATTATTGTTACTTATTGACTGAAACTTCAATGCTATTTCATTGGCATACACTGCCATAAATACTCATATCTTCCTAGGTTGGTCATACGATTACTGTTATTTAATTCGAATTTGGTCTCTTAAAGTACAAAACTTAGTGGGATCCAGAAATGAGATACTAAGGATTTTTTTAAATGACATTTATTATTTATGTGACCAAAATATCCATGCATAGCCCATATTAGATTGAAAATTATTTTCCTTAAAATATAGTTAATTATAAAAACCTGAGAGTCTTCCAGAGTGGAAAAAAAACTCCACATTTAAAAAATTACATTCTTTTCAACTTTAGAATTTTGATTTTACAGTTGGGTTGGTTCAAATTTGAAAGAGTTACTCATAGTGAAGTCTGCCAATGACAAGGTTTCTTTTTCCCGACATACCTGGACTAAGCTGAGGTCAATTAGATCGCTAGTTAAAATATTTTCTCATTGATTTTTAATGTGTGGGAATGTATGTGGAAGCTAAACCTCTATTAGAGGAACTGACAGATGAAGGGGAGTGGGTGGGAAGATAAAGGAAATTTTTCACTGTATGCTGAAGTTTGCATCACTGTGATTACAGAGTGTGGCTTTTATAGTTTCACATATATTCTAATACTCATTAATGTTGCTGGAGATAAGCACTTTATTTCCCTATGAAACCTTATATTTTTTAACCACTACCATCTATTTTTTGTGCCCCTTGGATAACTGATACTTTTCACATTATGCTTTATTTAATAACAAATCAAAACCAGACTCTTTCCAAAGTTTGTGGATATTATTGGGTGTTACCCTATGTTATGGCCATTTCACGCCATATCACGAAATTATTGTGTCTCCATTTATTCATTTCCCCTTGTATTCACTCTGCTAAGATCTTTATCTAGGTCTTAACCCACTTCTTGGACTTTTTTTTCATTAAATTATCTAGTTGGTTGTTTCTTTTGCTGTGCGGAACTTTTTAGTTTGATATAGTCCCACTGGCTGTTTTTGCTTTAGTTCCTTTTGCTTTTGGTATCATAACCAAAAGCCGTTACCAAGACCAATGTCAAGAAACCTTTTCCCTGTTCCCTGCCCTCTCAGGAGTTTTATAGTTTCAGGTTCTTACCTTTAAGTCTTTAATCCATTTAGTTATTATTATTATTATTATTATTATTATTATTATTATTATTTGGTGAGTGGTGTAAGATAGGGGTTTAATTTCAATCCTTGCATGTGATTATTCAGTCTACCCAATATCATTTATTGAAAGACTATTCTTTTCTCTCTGACTAATCTTGGCTCCCTTGTCAACTATAAGTTTGACCATATATGAGAGGCAACCCCAGGAATGGGAGAAAATAACTGCAAACCACCTATCTAACAGGAAGTTAATACCCAAAATATATAAGGAACTTACACAACTCAAGAGCAAAAAGCAGACAATCGATTAAAAAATGGGCAGAGGAACTGAACACACATTTTTCCAGAGACGACATACAATTGGCCAACAGATGCAAGAAAAGACTCTCCACAGCACTCATCATCGGGGAAACACAAACCGAAACCACGAGATACTACTTTACACCTGTTAGAATGGTTATCATCCAAAAGAAACGAGATAAGTGTTGCAGAGGAGGTGGAGGAAAGAACCCTTCTGCGCTGTTGGTAGAAACGTAAATTGGTGCAGCCACTACAGAATTTAGTACGGAGGTGAAGGTTCCTCAAGAAATTACAAATAGAACTACCTTCTTTGAACAGACTGGAAGGAAATGAATTCACTATGTTGCAAAGATATCTGCACCCGCCCATGTCCTTTGAAACTGTTCACAATAGCCAAGATATGGAAACAGCCTAAGGGTCCATCTATGGATGAATGGATAAAGATAGATAGATAGATAGATAGACAGACAGATAGATAGATGCATATACATATACAATGGAATATTATTCAGCCACAAGAAAGCCTGACATTTATGGCAACAAAGACGACCTTCAGGGCATTATCTTAAACAAATTAGACATAGAAAGACAAATACTGTATGCTCTCACTTATGTAGTGTCTAAAAAAGTTAAATTCATAGAAATAGAAAGTAGAATGCTATTTTGTAGGGGCCAGGGCTGTGGGAAATGAGAGGGTGTCAGTCAAAGGTTACAAAATTCCAGTTAAAAAAAAAAGAGAGTGAGTTCTGGGGCTCTAATGTACAACATGGTGATACAGTTAACAATACTGTAACACAAACTTAAAGGCTGCTAACAGAGTAGACAGTAAACATTCTCACTCTAAAAATAAATGATAATTATGTGACGTGAAAGAGGGGTTAGTAAGTCCTATTGTGGTAATCATTTTGCAATATATATATCAAATTACCACATTGTACACCTTAAACTTGCACAATGCCATATGTCAATTCTATCTGAACAAAGCTGGGAAATTTATCATTAGTTACTATGTATTTATACAAAAGCTATATATTTTTGTATATTTTATTATGTGATCTTATTGATCTCTATTTATAATCATTTTTCAGTTGAATCTCCCAGATTGACAGTTTTGACATTTGTAAAAAATATATGACTTATCTACGCTATTAAAACTGCTATTAAAATGTCCTATGTAATATTACTGAGCATGAATTCCCATCTTCTTCTCAATGGAGAGCTGTATTTCCTTTATTAACAACATCTTTGGCTCTACAGCCCCACTGCCACTTGCTTTCTTCACTGTTCTTGGACATCTGACTAGTGTAACTGACTCCATCAGATAGAGCCCTGTGGTTTGCAAGTAAAAATTAACCACACTGACTTAAGCATAGAAGAACTTTTGCTTTGGGCAGTTATTATTCTTTACTGCCAATATCACACTCAGATTATATTACTTTTCAAAGCCTAAAAGTAGCTTTAAATAGAACTCAGTGACCAATTTAGCCTCTAGTCCTTGCTCACTATAACTTGAAGTATGTTTGTTGGCCTAGGATCCTCAGAAGTAAATTCTAGCAAAAAGAACGCAACCCAGGGGTTTCAGGCTTAATCTAGTCTTTTCTGCCTTTCTATCTACCAAAACATTTTTGAAGTTATATTATTTTCATATCTTTGTCAATTTCCATAGCTAGTGCAGAGTTTCTCCTATTTTAAGATTTAGTAGGTCATTTCCTTTGGAGAATGATTCTGAGGTGGGAACAGAGTGGTGAATCAAATATTTATGTGTCTACTTAGGTTACCATGTTTCAACAGAAACCTTCCAATGCTTTTTGCAAAATAAAAACACTTTTAGCCCTAACGTGCTGATTTCTCATATTTTCAACGGTTTATTAAAATATAGTTTCCCATTTGCTATTAAACCACTTCATTTAACCTTCTTTTCTATTGAAAATACAGAGGTTTTCAAAAAAGGTTTATGGTATTTTTTGCTAGTGGTATAAGTCTAAATTTCACATTCTCAGACAAACATCTGAAAGGCACTTGCTTTTAGGCATTATTTTCAGAAATTCTCTCATTCAACAATTTGAAAAGTTCTCTCAATACAGAGGCTTCTAAACTCTAAAAAACTTTTGGTGCCTCTTTATACATAAAGCATTGACTTTTCTTGTTTAAAATCATAAAAAAGGGTACACTTATCAATAAAATTCTAAAAACTTCAACCGATCAATAGAGTATACTGATATAATATCTCCTCCCACTTGTTTCCAGTATCTGGTAGACAAAACCATAGTTTTTCATTTTTCACTTGACTTATATTAAAAAGTGATCTTTATAATTTATAGTAATTTCAATACAGTTGTGGTTTTGACTTTTGTATTAGATCCATCCTGATCTCAATGAAATATGCATGATGCTAATCATCATAAGTGGAACTATGTCACTCCCTACTACAAAGCTCTGAGATACAACAGGAGAAAATCTGCAAGGTAACCCACACTGTGATATGAAATGGTTTGTATATGTGAGTATGTGTGTGTGAAACAAAAACAATGACAGCATTATGATTTTTTTTCTCACATCTTAAGTTAGAAAAATGTGAAGTGGTACCAGCTGAGGCATTACTTACATACAATGCATCTGGCCATCACTGCAGGAGTATTCATTCCATTGTTCCCCTCTTGTTTCCTGAAGGAGACAAAGAGAAACATATCATCATTTCTTCCCACAAGGACTGATAGTATCATAAGGACTATGAACCACATGCACACACAAACAGATAAATACGTTCTGTAATAAAGGTATAAATACAGATGGGTATTACTTTAACATCTGGAGATGAAAGGACAGCCAGTTGAGGAGGGAGAATGTGCTAAAGTACAAAGGTGGGAACATGAAGCATGTACTTAAACCAACAAAAATTCTGGTGTAATTGGAACTCAAAGACAGTGAAGTGGCAATGTTTGAAAGATGGCTGGAAGGACGTTCCCAGGAGTCCTTTCATTTGTATTTATTATTTTATTTTATTTTATTTTGGTTTGCCAACACAGTTCATCTAGTTCAAAAATGTGCCGTAGGGAAACTACTCTACAAAGTTAAGGTTTTAAGACATTGACCCGAGAATCTGGAATTAATGTATGTCTTAAAGCAGCCTGCTGCTGATCAAATATGTAAATCAAGTTCCTGGTTATGAGAAATTCTATGTTGTGTGCAGGAGTTTAACTGTCACCTTATTCGAGAAGGCCCCATCATGGTCTTCAGTTCATTGAAGTATCTGAGGGGTTGGAATAGGACTTTCTTCTATAACCTTTAGGTTATAAATATCATGGGTAATACCCTTGCTTGTACTAAAAATTGACGAAAATAACTAAAACTCTTCTCCCAACCCAGAAATTCTTTCTACAAAGGTAGCAGAGAAATAAAACACCCTTATTATTGAATATGTGTTAAACCAGAGTAAAAGGCACATCACAGGCCATCTACTAAGAGGCTGCAAAGACACAAAGAAATCTCACGTATTTATAGAGCCAAGGAGACAGCCCACTATATACAATGCTTTCAAGATAAACAAGTAAGAGAAAATGATGGCATCATTTGTCATGCATGCTTCTTTCCAAATGTACCTGGTTATTGCGTTAACTATCTGTATACCTAATTGGCTTCATCCAGAGGAGAAACAATCTTCTTATATCATTATGACAAGAGGTGGTTTTGCAACTTGAAGAAAGGTGCCCACAGATGTGCGGCTCCTTCCCTGTCCCAGAAACAGAGTCAGGGGCACTATCTTCTGTGAGGCTTACATTTCAAAGGCATGGCTCTCAGGTCTTTGAGAAAGTCATGCTGGTGTTAGGAAGCTGACAAAAGCCCACCTGACAAAAGGCCTGTCTAGTTTTCAAAGGATTTATATACATTTCGAAGAGATGAGAAAATACAAGTTTTCTAAGGCAAAAGCTCTGAGGAAATGGAGAGGAAGAAAATCTCTTAAGCTTCATTTTTAATTTTTATTTGTCCTTAAAGTATGCCTTCATTCATCCATTCTACATCCTAATAAATAAAAATCGTCTTAATTTTAAAATAATTTTAAATAAAAATTTAAAAAATTTAAATAAAAATGTGTGACCCTACTGTATTCTAGGCATTCTTCCAGGTGCAGAAAGTAAATTGTCAATCCGTTTTTAATAACGATAGGAGAGCAGCAATGATTAAAATGAAAACAAAGACTTTAACCTAATATTGGTATTTCTGATAATGCATATTATGATCTTCAGTTTGCCTTTGAAGAACTCAATCAAGTTCGACTAAGACAATATATGAAGCTAACATGAAATGAGTCCTTTGTGCCTCCTAAAGTTAAAAACGTGTATATAGAATGATGTCAAATCACTATGTTGTGCACCCGAAATTAATGGAACACTGTGTGTCAACTATACTTCAATAAAAAATTTTAATATAATACAAGGAATATGAATACAAGGGATATGAACAGCAGGCAACAATGATTTGTAATAGTGGAACTAAGGCACTGTTAGAAATTAAAAACTAAACGAACTAAGCAAAATTTATCAAGCTCAAAAGTAGCAATTTCTGTAGCTCTACAAAGCGAAGCTAGCAGTGACATGCAGAACATGGCTATGTAATTAACACTACCTCAGCAGGTACATTTCTTTAACTATGCAATTACATTTTGCTGAACATACCAAACCTCGGTACTGAGACTCTATATAGATCAAATTATCTTGAAATCTATTACCACCTTGTATTTGCAATGCCATTGTTGAATAAATTTCTATAACTATAAATTAGATTTCATAAAATAAAATATATTTTCTGAGCATAGAATTCAACATAGCATTCATAAACCACTGGAGTCCAAAATATATTGCAAACATTTATGATCTCTATTTGTATCATGCATGCCTTATGTACTGAACAGTTACCGTCTGTTACTAACTTGTTCAAAATTTATTTACCACTAACATCAAAATACATAGTAACAGGCAAGTTTTTTTTTTTTTTTAAAGATTTTATTTTATTTATTTGACAGAGATAGAGACAGCCAGCGAGAGAGGGAACACAAGCAGGGGGAGTGGGAGAGGAAGAAGCAGGCTCACAGCGGAGGAGCCTGATGTGGGGCTCGATCCCATAACGCCGGGATCACGCACTGAGCCGAAGGCAGACGCTTAACCGCTGTGCCACCCAGGCGCCCCAAGTTTTTTTTTTTTTAATCATTCTTTAAGGGATTAAGTTTATGTTAATGGCACAGGTTTAAAAACACACTGACAAGAGTTTGGAGATGCAAAAAGCCATTTTATGCCAGAAATCATTACAAATTAAGTTCCCTGATGAGCAGGACAATGTCTATTTTTAGTTTACTGTGATATCCCAGGACCAAGTAGAGTACCTTCAACTAACAAACTCTCAACAAACGTTATTAAATCAAAAGTAAATAAAATATTAAAATATAATATTGAATGTTTTAAGGGTATCTATAAAGTGTTTAGGGTTTGGTTAAAGAAAAACCCCAGAGAGCTATCATAAATTTACTTATCAAAAGATTAAGCTTAATTCACACAGTAAAATAGACAAAATATATATGAAAAAAATAAAGCTATCATGAGACCAATATTAAGTTTTAATCTAAAACTTTGATAATATTTTGTATATTTCAAAAGTTACATTAGATTTCAATTTACTTTATTCAATGTTATTCTAAATGTTTAATTTTTGACTCACAGTAAAATACATTATTTCCCAAAGAATAATTATGACATTGGATCTTTATGCTAAAAGGATAGATGATAATATCAAAAACTGTTTCAGGGGCACCTGGGTGGCACAGCGGTTAAGTGTCTGCCTTCGGCTCAGGGCGTGATCCCGGCGTTATGGGATCGAGCCCCACATCAGGCTCTTCTGCTATGAGCCTGCTTCTTCCTCTCCCACTCCCCCTGCTTGTGTTCCCTCTCTCGCTGGCTGTCTCTATCTCCGTCATATAAATAAATAGAATCTTTAAAAAAAAAACAAAACTCTTTCAATCAAGGATTATAATGTCAAATGTTTGAACTCCTAGAAGTTCAATGGATGACCTTCAGTAAATCTGTGAAATTGTAGGTAATATTTTGAGTGTATATATATTTTTAGGAGTAGGGAATGTTAATAGCATTCGTAATTTTTAAAAATTTCTATCACTTTCAAAAATTTAAGCATTATTGACTCAGTTCTGTGCTCTTCAAAATATGGTCCCCAAACCAGTGTCAGCACACCTGGGAACATGTTAGAAATGGGACTTTCCTGGGCCCCACTTCAGACCTAGTGAACAGAAAACTCTGAGGGTGGCGTCATGCAATGTGTGTTCTAATACCCTGCTTTCCAGGTGACTCTGATGTATACTAACAACATTTGTCTAACTAATGGTTAATGTCTAATCCCATTTCATAACCCTGGATCCAAAATCACCTGGAGAGTTAAAACGGAAGTACCAAACCCAAGAATACATGCGGAACCCATAAAATCAGAATCCAGACAGGTGAGAAGGTAAGGCCCACACATTGTTTTTTTTTTTTTTTTTTTTATAGCTCCCCAGTAGATTTAATGTACAGTAAATGTTGACAACCATTGGTCTGGTTAAATATCTTTTTTATTTTAACTGCTAACATTTAAATATTACTTTCAAATTAGCAAAATCAGTCAACACCCTCACCTGCCCACCAATTTTATTTTTACTTTTTGCAATTTGTTTTCTTTCTAAATTTTTCTTTAAGGATTATTTATTTATTTATTTATTTATTTGACAGAGATAGCCAGTGAGAGAGAGAACACAAGCAGGGGGAGTGGGAGAGGAAGAAGCAGGCTCCCAGCGGAGGAGCCCGATGTGGGACTCGATCCTGGAACGCTGGGATCACGCCCTGAGCCGAAGGCAGACGCCTAACGACTGCGCTACCCAGGCGTCCCCTAAATTTTTCTTTAAATTCTAGTTAGTTAACATACAGTGCAATATTGATTTCAGGAGAATTCAGTGATTCATCACTTACATACAACACACACTGCTTATTATAACAAGGGCCCTCTTTTATACCCATCACCTGGTTAGTACTTGGATGGGAGACCTGCCCACCAATTTTAGAAGGCTTAAACACTATAAATATTCAGATATCTCAATATCTTAAAGTGACAAATCACCTTACTATTAAAATATATTCTATTTTTCTTCCTTGATAAACATACCTTCATAAAGACAAAACCAAAATACGCAAGTAAACTTATTTCTTAAAAATTTTAGTAACATTTACTGAACTGTACTTTCTGTCAAGAGCCGACGAATACTATCACAATTATTGTTTACAACAATTCTTAAGAGTAGATATTAGCCCCCATTTAATTTATAAGGAAGCTGAAGCTCAGGGAAAGTTAGGAAGTTGGCTAAAAATGAAACAGCTATTAATCAAGCCCTACCTGGCAGGACTGACCTTGGTCTTTCACCTCACCTCCCACCCTCAATATTACTAAAATAGTAATAGCTAACATTTATCAAGGACAACATGGCATGTATCATGTTAAGTTTTTTTTTTTTACATGCATTGCGTCATCACATAATAATCATAATGAGGTCCTTATCTCAATTTTACATATGTGAACACTGAGGCAGATGAGGCAAAGACTTGTTCAAGGTCACAAGACCAGTCTCCTTTGAGGTCAAATTTGAATCTTGGCAATCTTAACCCTGAACCTGGGATGAAATTACTGGAAATTTGTCACTGTAGGAGGTGAGAGTGCTTTTAAAACAAGAGATCTGCACCAATCCCCCTCCAGCTGCCAGGGCATTTCTGTCACCTGCTCAGACCCACAGCCTTCTACGGGCTACAGCCAGGTCACAGATCCTTTTGAATCGGGCTGCTTGTTCGACTCTGTTTGACTGGTTTTGGGCTGATGCTCTTCTCTTCATATTTAGTTCTGGGCTTTTCTTCGAATAACAAAATGTGCATCGGGCTGTTTCGCTACGCAGTCACATTCCAAAAAGCTTCTGCTGTTTTAGCCTAATCCTCTGATGTGGTTTAGACCAGGCCATTATGACTGCTTCTTCAGTGTTGAAGAAAGGATTCACTGAACTGTCTAATATTTTAGGATCAGCAGAGTCAAAGTAAATGCTTTAGAGGGTTGGACGGCACTTTGAATTGTATTTGTCTTTTGTACTATAACACGGGCACTAGTTATTGGCTCCCAGTTGCCATATAGTGCTCTTAGGAATTTTTATTTGCTAGTGACATCTTTTAAAAGAAGTGTCTCCTTTTTGAATAAAAAATAAGTTAGGCTTTGAATATTTACTCTAAGATGTTGCTTGGAAGTTGATCTGAAGTAACTTCACTTGTCCGTGCAGTTTTTATTGATGTCTGTGGCGGCATGAGGTAGGGACAAAGGGTGTGGATTCCCTGCCCTCAGAGTTCATGGTCCGGTGGGCTGAGGACTCAGAAAGGCACAGGTGGTAAAAATGTGGTGCCAGAGGTTGAGCCAGAGTATTCATGAAATACAGAGCTCAGCTCCCTTTCAGATTTGTATTCATCTTTGGCATATATGCAGGTATCTTCTTCTCCCACACAGAATTGCCATCTTACTTAGATTTTTGTTTGGTTTCAAGGTTAGTTTCTCCACCCAGCCCCATCCAACACATGTTGACTACTGGTAGGAGGAAGATGTGGGAGCTAAGTGGAGAAAGAGAAGTTAGAGGAATCAAGCACCTGCTTCAGTCTCAACCCCTCTGTTTCCTCTTGCATAAGAGATTATACTTACCTTCCAGGGCACTTTATCTTTCTCTTTTCAACTTTTCTCAATGAGGTCTATTTTGTTTGATCTTAGTATAGGCATCTGGGCCTTCTTTTCATTGTTATTTGCGTGCAATATCTTCTTTTATCCTGTCATGTTCAAACTATCCATCTCCTCAGACCTAATGTGAGTTTCTTATGGACAGCATATAGTTGAATCATGTTTTTGTTTTAAATCTCTTCTCTTTCTTTCCCTTGGAGAGTTTAATCCATTTACATTTAGAGTATTTACTGATAAGAAAAAAGTTACTATTGTCATTTTGTTATTTGTTTTCTATATGTTTACAGCTTACCATTACACCTACATACTATATTTTCTTTATTCATTCTTCTGCTGATGGACATTTGGTTTACCTTCACCTTCTTAGCTATTATGAATAATGCTGCAATGAACATGGATATGCAAATATCTCTTTTAAGATCTTGTTTTCAATTCTTTTGGCTATTGCTGATCCCTATGATAATTCTTTTTTTTTTAATTTTTAAATTTTTATTTTTTTTGAGGAATCTCCATACTGTTTTCCAAGTGGCTATATCATCTTGCATTTCCACCAACTGCACCAAATTATCCAATTATCCATGGAAACTATTAACTCAATTCTCAGTAGGGTCTCTTCTTCATATTCATACAGGATTTAGAGGTAGCTGAAGTAACCTTTGGTCTTTTAAATCACATAATGCCTTCAGTTTCAGAACAATTTGGAAAATCTGAACCACTTGTATTTTATATTCTTATAGTTAGGAAAATGTTTACTAAGCTAAATTTGCCCTTTTTAGAGAGTGGATGATATATACAAAAAGTCTTAGATGCAATGCTCAGAATTTTATGCCATCGTCTTTCTCTGAAGACATAATATCTGCTTTTGTTCCACTCTTTTTCTCTGCCCCTAGTTCACGGCTGCCTGTGTTTGCAAATCACTCCATCTTATTTTTCTGGCCTCCACTGTCATTTCCATAGTAGAATCCTGTTCCGTTTCTCTGTTTTCCAGCAAGAGCTTCTTGAGATCATCACCCAACAGATTTCCCGATTGAGAGGAAATCCGGAAACCAAATGTTAGTGCTGTTATCAAAATTATCCTCTCTGAAATCAACCTCAGATTTTAGCACAGCAGGGCATGCAATGATACAATAAAATAGTTACCAGCAAACAAGCAAAAACTATTATTTATCTATAGGTGTAGGAAGATATATTTGCCTACAAAAAACTAAAACTAAAACACATTTAGTAATTTTTCTAATGATTTGTGAATTATTTTTCTCTACACTATTATAAAATGGCATTGCTAAATCTTTCAACCTTGTGAGGATTTGTTAGATTCTTCTTTCAGCTTTTGTTGGCATTTTGAGCAGTTACAGATCCCCTGGAGGGTTAATCAAAGATGTCTTAACACATGTAATGGATTTTACATGGGCACGCGATTGCTAGGAAATGAAAGATATTGGTAAAATTCCCTTTTAGAATTAAACTTCGAGATATTATCATTTGCCTTGAACACAGGGGTACTATGCTTTTAGGAAGTTTAAACCTAGTTACTAAGTTAAGTGAAAGTAACTGTAACTAAATATGTCTTTACTATGTCTGAGGCAATTTATACTAGGGTGTTATCTTGATACTGTCATACTTTTAAACTTTCTCATAATTATAGGATTCGCTAGTCCTTGTGAATATGCCACTAAAATCCGGATCAAGATATAGATCAAGATATTTTGTTTTGGGGTATAATAGATATGGAATGCCAACAAATTCTATATAAATTTCTTCATGCAGAAAACTTACTCATCTTGAGCACCTCCTATGTGCCAGGCATAGGAGTGCTAAGTGCTCTTTAGATACTAAAAAACTACTTCTCAACAAATTTATGAGGTAGTTACCATTGTGCCCATTTTCCAGATTATAAATCTGAGCCTCAAATCCTGTAGCTGATAAGTAATAACAAGGCTCGTACTCTCTGACTCCATTAGCTAAGCTCTTTGTACTCCAATTCTATAAATTCAATTATCTTTATCATGCTATCATTTTTTTCCTGGATAGTTTTGATTGCCTAGTCTATCTCTTCTGGAACTTTCAATCTCTTTTAATTGACTTGTTCTCTCTCTCTCTCTCTCCCTCTCACCCTACCTCTTTCTCCCTTCATGCCTCTCTCTTTCTCTCTCTCCCTCTCACCTTACCTCTCTCTCTCTCTTCCATCTCCCCCCCCCTTTCCCCTCTCTTCCTCCCTCTCTTCCTCCCTCTCTCCCCCGGTCCTACTTTTTCTCTAAAAGTATTTGATTAAATTTCTTTCTCCTTTTCTTTTTCAGACTTCTGTAAATTATTTATATCCCTCCTCATTCTTTTCATTTCATTTAACTACTCCACTTATTGAAATTTTCCTNTTTCCCCTCTCTTCCTCCCTCTCTCCCCTGGTCCTGCTTTTTCTCTAAAAGTATTTGATTACATTTCTTTCTCCTTTTCTTTTTCAGATTTCTGTAAATTATTTATATCCCTCCTCATTCTTTTCATTTCATTTAACTACTCCACTTATTGAAATTTTCCTCTTTCCTGCAGGAAATATCTTTTTCTCTTTTTCTTTACTTCAGTAGCTCTATAGCTTTCCTTAACATAGTACTCCTTTCCTGTTAAAAAATAATGTTATTCCAAAATAGATAAGCATATTACATTACTCTAGCAAAGTAAAAAATAATATCTGGGTATCTATGAAAATGCTGGCACATGAAATCTCAAAGTACAATTTCTCAGGGCCTATGTAGGCCCACAATTTTTCTAGACCCTTGAATTTGTGAGAAGATATATATATTTTTTAATCTAGGGGAAATTTTTCAGTTGTAAATGACCATGAAAGTATATTGCTTATAAAGGAGTAGCAGTGCCCCCTTGGTTAACTTAACCATTTAAAGCATCATCTGTCTGCCTGTCTACCTATCTGTTGTTTATTGTTCTATCAATCTAACATTTATCATCTATGTAGTTCAATGAGTCTCAATCCACCCATACTGACACTTATAAAATGATCTTAAAATGTGGATACTTTTGTTTTTCACA
Source organism: Ailuropoda melanoleuca (assembly GCF_002007445.2). NCBI lineage: Eukaryota > Metazoa > Chordata > Mammalia > Carnivora > Ursidae > Ailuropoda > Ailuropoda melanoleuca. The sequence goes on along the minus strand of NC_048232.1, from coordinate 37,584,918 downwards.
AAACTAATGGGCACAACTGGCANGTAGCAGTGCCCCCTTCGTTAACTTAACCATTTAAAGCATCATCTGTCTGCCTGTCTACCTATCTGTTGTTTATTGTTCTATCAATCTAACATTTATCATCTATGTAGTTCAATGAGTCTCAATCCACCCATACTGACACTTATAAAACGATCTTAAAATGTGGATACTTTTGTTTTTCACAAAACTAATGGGCACAACTGGCATTTAATAAGCAAATCCAAGGGTGCCAGAATGCTTGAAAAATGTATTTATTTTTAATTCATATTTCAAAATATCAGATATCAGAAAAATTGATACTTTTGTTAATAAATTTTTTAGTTTTCTTGCAAATAGTTTATCACTGATGTCCTGTTGTAAAAATAAAGTATTAAGTGAATATTTTATAAAAATTATACAGATAAAGCAGGCAAAATTTTACCATACTTTAAAATTTTAAGCAAAATATTAGGGGCACCTGGGTGGCACAGCAGTTAAGCGTCTACCTTCGGCTCAGGGCGTGATCCCGGCGTTATGGGATCGAGCCCCACATCAGGCCAAGGGTGCCAGAATGCTTGAAAAATGTATTTATTTTTCCTGCTTGTGTTCCCTCTCTCGCTGGCTGTCTCTGTCAAATAAATAAATAAAATCTTTAAAAAAAAAAAGAAGAGATTTGATAATCCTTTTAATAGACTAATATTATTTTTTTGAATAAGCATCTCTTTATTTGCTGACATCATTACAGAAACCAATTACATCAGCAACAGCAAAGTGTTTTTGTGAATTGAAGTCAGAGGCAATTACTCCAAAATGTTAAGGGAAACAGTTGTACAGCTCAGTATTAAAATGTTTAATTTTACATTGTTTTTGCCACTATGGTCTTCTGAAAAATTTTGCTCAGTGAATAAAAGATTACATGTTTACAAAAAACATTATTAAATGAACAGCGATACATAAAATTGAAGCATTTCACTGAATTGTAATAATAAAGGTTGTTTTAAGAAGTAATCCATAATATCACATATATATTTTAAATGTTATCAAAATGTTATAAAAATTATATGTTGGAACTGTTTTTTAAATATTTCATGTTTTGGTATTCTAAATATTTTCTAATGGTATTAAAATGATGAAAAATGTTCAGGAAAATTACTTGTTAATTATCTTGAAGTTGCCCGATATTCTCAATCTTATCTTAAAGTCTACGGATGGACTTCTTTCTAAACACTCATGTTACTATTTGTTTGGTTTAATTCATTCTGCATTCCATGTAATGAAGATTACGGTCTCTGAAGTCTTTAAAGTACAGAGACTGAATGTATGATTTCAAGATGGGAGACATGATGGGAAAGAAGATACCTAGGCTACTCTTCTTATCCCATCCCATGTCATAACAATGGATATATAAATAGACTCAATAGACATGTAAATACGACCCAGCTCATTTGTGGAAATGCTTGTTCATTTTCTCCATTTGTGATTGGTCTGTTTTACTTGGCTAATGTCATCTATTTCAAATATATATGCTAGTTCATTACTTATCGTTAATGCTTATTCTAGTGTCTACTCTTATCTGTTTAATTTTCTTGCACTTACTTTAAGAAAGGTTACTAGTCTTAATTTTCTTGTAGCCATACTTGTGAAATGTAAGTAGATGCAGGCATCTGGCCCATCCATTGTTATCTTCCAGTAGCCATGTTCAAATACTGGTGCATTGGAATATATACCATTGTATTATAAATATTCTGATTTTCTCATTTATAGATGTTGCATTTATATTGATTTCTTACAGTTACATGTGTAGGTAGTATAAATGAATTTCATTTCAGGTAGTAAAAGGGACATTACAAAGTATCTGTTTTAAAAGGATTTTGCTTTTGATATGACTGAGAAGCACGGATCTGTTATTTGTCCATTGTCGGCTTCCTCTCAGCCTTAGCATGTAGCCATAATCTGTCTGCACAAGGCCCACTATCATGTGTTTAAACTTTCTCTTTTGGAACTAATGTTGGAAGGCAGCTTTCCTGATAAGTTTTCTCTTCTATTGCCTTATGGGAGAAAAATTTACTCAAAGTATATGAGGAGTCCTGTGAAAATTTATAGGGCATATTTAAAGGCATCTCAGAATCTGTTAATTTAAAGAAAGTGCAGCGTGCCTCAAGAAAGAGTATATCATCGAATGGTTTAAATTTAACCATTTCTATACCCCACCTTTTAGCATCAGACAGACATGTCATAATATTGGGATTATATAAAAGGGAGCCATACAGCCTTGCGCTCACAGCTTTTGGTTTGGGGAACTGAGTCTTTGATTTCAGTCACCTGCTTGACCTAACTCGCTTCGGGTGAAAGAAGTCAAACCGAGCTTTTCTGCTTCCATTTATCTTTACCAGCTAAAGTCATTTTGGCTGTGATACCAATACTACTTTATTCAAAGATGACAAGATGATCTGGTTAACTGGAAAATAGAGGAGCCCACTTGGCAAACCTCCTGCCCACCTTTTCATTAAAATACATCTCAGAACAAATGGGGAGAAGAGTTTGTTCACATGTGCTCATAAGCCATACAGAAGAGGCAAAAGGGAGCTTTCTGTCCTCTCACAGTCACCGCCCTGGCACAGCTCTGTGAAATCACTTTTTAGATCATCTTCTATGCCAAGGGGCTTTGTGTTGTTTCTTTTTGTCCTTTGTGACCCTCAAATAAAATGGAAACTTTCTATGTTCATGACTTTCTTTTCATGTTGAGCTCACAGGGGCATGGGGTCATGCTACCAATATATTTTTAAGCTTCACACAATTACCCTCAACCCCAGTAAAGCAGAGAGCAGCAGGACAGTATTTATGACCTGTCCCAATGAAAACCACTGTCTCAGGAGGCCCCACAGGAGACCAAACATTATGCAGTGCTCATGAAATATATGAAGGGACAACATGGGGCTAACATATTTAAACATCCTATTACCACATCTTTGAATATCAGTTCTTCCAGCCTGAATTTTCTGCTCTGAAGTTAAGCTGCGTGATTCCTCTGCAGGTTGCTGAAGTGGAAATTATTTCTCTATTTGTCTACCGCCTATTATTTCCCAAACAAAATTATCATTCTGCATTTTATAAAATTGAGGAGGGGTGGCTATTAACTTGAACCACACAGATGCAAGGGCACGTCACAAGATGCTTTGTTCCAATAAGCCATACCATGTAACTTGTTCTAAAGTAAACACAATCACATATTATGGTACAGTTTTAAAAGGGAATTTTTAGTTTTCAAACTCCTGTGTTTTGTGCTTTATTTTGTTACAATAAAGTTGCAATCTTATTGATTTAAAAAAAAAACCTAACACAGCAAAAATGATAACTGACACATAATATAAAAGAACGTTTTACATTACAACTGTTGAAAACCTATTTCTAGAAAACTTAATTTACATCTTCAGGATATTATAGCAACTGTGGTCTTGAGCAAGACAAATAATATGAACTATACTTTCTGTTCTCCCATTTGTCAGATGTACTTTCTCAGCTCAGCTGTTCTATTAACCTTGTACTTTTCACGGGCGCACTTGGCTAGTATCTGTCATGTCTGTCATGAAGTCTTATGTAAATAACAAGCCCAACGTGATGCATCAGAAGGCTTTTTCACCATCCTTGAAGCTTAGGGCTTACCTTGGAGTCTCCTACGAAGCTTAATATTCTAACATCTAAGATTACACTGGATCTCTTAATGACTCCATTTCTGCTGGCTTATAGTTTTGGATCAATGTCAGCTAAGGCTTGATTAATTATGCATATGAAGCATCTGGTCAAGAGAACTTTCTACATTCCCCCCAACATTTGTGCATATCCCTCACAATTAGCGTATTCCAAAGCCTGATATCAGGAGGTCAGCAGAAGGACTGGAATATGGAATTTGTGAGAGTAAATATGACAGAGATTGAAATATGACTCAAACATTTTACTATGTTACCAGAATGAAAATATTATTGTTCTTGATATAACCGAATCACATTTAAAAATCACTCTTTCAAATAAATATACTATGATCACAGGATGGACCTGGATTTCTATTGTGTGATCATTTAACAGAGATGGCAAATTTTGATTTTTAGTGTTATGTAAACTGAGGATTAAATGCAGCATATGGATGATTTCTATGTATCTAATAGAAGAGTTCTGAATTAAAAGAATATATATATATAGATATATATATATATAAAATACCCCCTAGAAAATATTAAGAATACAAACAATATTTGCCTTTTTAATTTTTAAGATTTTAAATGTGATTTAAATTTGACCTTACTTGGTCAAAAATAGATAATTCAATGTTTTACACTAACTAGAAGGATGTGTTATGGCAAAACTAAGGATTCTGTCTTTAAATGATTTTCCTATTGCAAGAGCAATGAGACAAAGACATCAAAGATAGGGGCACATGCCTGGCTCAGTTGGTAGAGCATGCAATGCTTGATCTTGGGGTTGTGAGTTCAAGCCCCACGTTGGGGGTAGAGATTACCTAAAAATAAAATCTTAAAAAAAAAAACCAAACACCAATGAAAATAAAACACAGGCATACACTGTTTCTCTATCACTATCATTTTTTATGATTTAGAATGAGATTCAAAATAGGAAACCTCATTATATAAAGAAATGTCATCATTCGAAAAGTGAAATTTAACCTAATTACCAAATAATAAATACTTATTCTAAAAACTTCTGAAAATATGAAAGAAGACCGTAATGCCAAAGCCAAATGTATCCACCACGAGCATTTTGATGTCATTATTCCCTATTTTCTGTTCAAGAGTCTATATACATTTTTTTTAGAAAAATGGAAGTATACTTTACACACTGATCAAAACTTAGTTTTCCATGTACATTTCACATATATATTTTTCTTTCCCATAAACGTACTGCAAGGAACATTCCTGTAGTTGTATTATTAGTACTTCAAATTGTATCCCTAGAAACAGAATGGCTAAATCAAGAGATTCCTTTTTCAGAAAGACTGTGCCAGTGAAAATCAGACTGATTTCTCCACAGCTTCACGAGGAAGCTGGAGCTAGCTACAAAGTCACAACTCGTGTCCCAGCTGAAGACAGGTTCAAAGTAGCAAGTGGAAAGTACAGTGATAGTGCGAGTTAAATTCATCCTCGGAAAAAGCTGGAAATTTTAGGCTAATAATTGCTGAGGGGATTTATGACATTTTATGTGTGTAGTCTGGTTAAGGTGCCTCAACATGGTGATTCTTAAGGGACCCACAGCTGGCATATCTGACCGGATGCTGGTCCTGCAGTCCTGCTGATAACTTTGTGAAGTTTAATGACTGTGTGTCTGTTCTAAAATCAGAGGTGGACAGTCGAAGCCTATGAGACTTAGCCACAAAACAGCTGTGCGATTTAAACATGAAGCATCCCGCCAGTCCATGCCTAAAGCATATACTTCCAATCCATGTACCTTTCTGCATTTATTCGTTACCTTTCTTTAAGTTGAAAAGGACAATTGAGAGAGCTATTTTAAGTGCACTTTTATTTTAATGGCAACATACAGCTATTAATTTACAGGCATGTGGAAATATGTGGAAATAACCTTCTGATAATGGAGCATTCTTCTTCTTTTAAAATCTACCCTTGATGTGAAATTTCCAGGTATTTTAATTCAAGCAATTTCTTTGGCACTATATATCAGAGCACTTAAAATGCCACTGTAAAAATTGATAATGGAAAGAACGGTGGCAAAAGTACTTTAGTTTAAGATTTAGGAAATAATGGGAACAAAGAGCAGCTCTTTTTGGGAGCTGTCTGCTTGCTATTTTGCTATAGGGAATTAGGGTTAAATAAAACAATAGCAAAAAGCCTACTTTCTAAAACACAAACTCTTCTAAACCATAAGCGTCATATTTATAGGGGCTATGACCTTTCACTTGTTAGATTACATGAAAAACACTGGTTTTCCTACTCATTTTTATGGAAATAACATGGTACTTATGGTTATAGGTTGCAGCATTTTCAAGTCCAAATCAATGTACTATATTTCACTTTTCATACTTTCATTTTAATCTGTCAAGAGATACTGACTAAGCAGAATTATTAAAACAACCATCTCATGATTGACTGGTAATATATTAGAGGAAGAACCAGCCTGTCTTATTTTTTCATTGATTTTTAACTTTGTGAAGATAAACAGCGGAGGGACTAAAATTGGGTTGCACACGTGTGTGTGTGTGTGTGTGTGTTTAGGCAGTTCAGGCATGAAGTTTTATAATTACATGACTACCTAATTTATGTTCAAAACAGTGTTGGAAACATATACATAATTAGTTTCACAAGAAGGCATTTTTGGAATATAAAACAAGCATATTCTTTCTCAGGGATTGAACAGTTAAGAAAAATGTTGCAAATAATTTCTGACCTGGGTTCCTATGCTGAACTATACTTGACCCTCACTTCCCACTTCTTCCACTGATTTATACAATGCCATGGCTTCAATTCTTACACACAAGTTGATGAGAAAACTAAATGAAAAGTCCTAGTACGAGACAATGATAAGAACTGATAAAGTATGAGTACACTGCCAACAGACATATAAGTGTACGTCATTCCAGGATGTGTACAGATTTAATAAATTCATTGAGTTTAATAGAGTGATTTAAAGATTTCAAAATTTCCAACTTTCAAACAATGCTAGTATCAGTTGAAAGGTACTACACCTAAAACTTTCCAGATTGCAATTTCCTTGAAAACAGCAATAAGGCAAAAAACACAATACTCTGCATTTGAAAGGCTGAAGAAGGCGTGCTGGATAAGAACAAAACAAAGGGGAAATAAAAAATTGGAAATAGAAAAAGAGAGAAATCAAACACTAATAAAAAATATAATAATAGCATATATAATGCTTGCAAGGGAAAGAAAAGAGCAACAAAAAGTGATTAAGTTAGTATTAGAGTTAAAAAAAGAAGATGTTTATTGAGAAAAATCTGAAAGGGTATTACAGGACACTCTGGTCAAAAATATGTACTTGCTAAATGATGAATAACAGTTATTTTTGTAATATTTACTTCCTTTTTTGTTGACGTAAAAGTAAAAACATTTATTGCCTAAAAGATTTTCAAAAAGTGAATATAATAAAAATCAAGATTACTAGAGGTTAAATAGTATGCTTTATTATTATCTTTTTTAACAGAAAGTCCATTTGGCAAAAATGGGCTTTATTTAATTGGGTATTAGATAATATTTTTCCTTAAAAGGAAATTATCACAAACAATAAAATCAAAAGATAAATATGGTAAGGGCAGATAAGTAGACACATAAATAATATCTTATATGTATATTTTGAAACAAATACTTCTGAATAATTGATCACTGGAACTTTATTTGGTAAAGAGAAATTTTGGGGCACAAAAGATCTATCTTGGGTGAGTGAATGATTTGCAGAAAACTACAAAGGATCTATACATGTTTACTCTATACTATTCACTTAGATAAATGAGCTTCAGGGTGCAAATCAGAAGCCCTTGGCCTATCTTATCTGGACATCTCACTACAACTCATTCCAATTTCTTTCTGCTTCTTTTTTAACTGCTTTATTAAGAGATAATTCACATACCACACATTCACCCATGTAAAATATAGAATTCAATTTTGTTTTTTGGTATATTCACAGGATTGTACAATCATTGCCATAATGTAATTTAGAACATTTCCGGGGCGCCTGGGTGGCACAGCAGTTAAGCGTCTGCCTTCGGCTCAGGGCGTGATCCCGGCATTATGGGATCGAGGCTCCTTTGCTATGAGCCTGCTTCTTCCTCTCCCACTCCCCCTGCTTGTGTTCCTTCTCTCATTGGCTGTCTCTATCTCTGTCAAATAAATAAATAAATAAATAAAATCTTTAAAAAGAAAAAAACATTTCCAACCCTCTAAAAGAAACCCTGTACCCATTACTAGTCATTTCCTATCCACCCTCCAAATGTCTACCCCACCAGAGACAACCACTGATCTGCCTTTGGTACCTAGAGATGTGTCTATTCTGTAAATTTTATATAAATGGAATCATGCAGTATGTGGTAATTTTTGTGATTGGCTTCTTTCTCTTAATGTGGAGTTCTGAAGTTTCACCTTCTGAAGTTTCACCTGAGGCATGTATCAGAGCTTCATTTCTTTTCATTGCAGATCAATATTTAATTGTATGTATATATCACCTTTTGTTTAGCCATTAATCAGCTAAAGGACATTTGAGCTGTTTCCACTTTTTGAATAAAAAAATAATGCTGCTATGAACATCTGTGTACAAATTTTTGGGTACTATTTTTACACTTCTCTTGGGCATATTCCTAGGAGTGGAATTCATTGGTCATACGGTAAATCAACACTCAACATTTTGAGGAACTGCCAAACTGTTTCCCAAAGTGGATTCACCGTTTAGTATTCCCACAAGCTATACACAAGGGTTCAAATTTCTCTATATCCTTGCCAACACTTGTTAATGTCTCCCTATCTGATCACAGCCATCCGAGTTTTAGTGGTATTTTACTGTGGTTTTGATTGCATTTCTCTATGACTAATGATGTTGAACATCTTTTAACCTCTAGATTTGACTATAATCCCCAAAAGACTCTTAAAGGCTCTATCTGTCCCTGCTCCCTTTTATTAAACTTGTAGCTGCTTTGATATTTGCTTATGTCCTAGAGCTACATCCTTTTTTAACTTGCTTTCAACAATGCCCTTAGGCAAGGTATTCTCTACTCTCTGCTCCAAACAAAGTCCATCCCCCTCAGGCAGAGCCCTGGAGCTCCTCAGTTAAATTGCTTGCCTTCTCCCTGGAGCAGAATCCCTGTGCCCAGCACAGAACTGGAGGTGGGGAGTCTCTTTTCCTCAAGTGACATTCCCATTCTATGAGTGGTCATAGAGATAATGTCAAGCCCTGGTCTTCTGTGCTTGTCTTTCCTAGAGTAGAACTACTCTGAGAGCACACTGGGTCGTTATTCTGAGCCTTCCATGTCTGAGAAGGGAGCCCTGGCCCTCTTGGCTGTACCTGTCTAGAGTAGAGCTTCTAGGATACAAAACTGGAGAGTTGAGGAACACCAGTGTTCTTCTCATCCCAGAGTGAAAGCACAGCTCTAGGNCCCCTGTGGGGTGGGCCGGGGGGGGGGGGGGGGAGAAGAAACCCGTCTTCTTGGCTGCACTTGCGCAGAACAAAATGCCCAGAGTGGTTTCCATAACGTGCAGCTAAGTGAAGCAGAGGGGGGGGGGATTTTCACGGTCCCTTGAGATTAGCAGATTTTCCTTAAAGAATGTTTCTCCATTTGCTCTTTCCTCATGGGACAACTTCCAATGACTTAAAATATTATTTTTTTAAAAAAATAACATTCATAATAGTCATTCAACTGTTGTTTTGCTACTGTAGAGAGGGTCTATCCATCTCTTTATTCTCATTCTGGAAGTTCTGTCTTCATTCTAATTTTTATCCCAAATATACACTTTCCTTACTTCAGTAATGAATGTTCACTCTTCCTTCATATTCAAATAAAGACAGCACACAATGCCCCAAATTAGGCATTAGGTGGGGTCACTGATGGTAGAAATTCAAAACTGAATGAGATCATTTTACTTCCTCTCCCAGAGAGCTCAGAACCATCTGGGACACACACATGCATATGTTCTATATGCTAATACCATACTTGAACATTCCAACGGCTGAACTAGGGCAGATACAGACTAATGCCTTTCAAAAACCCCCGACTCAAACATGCCATACCTGCAAGTTAGAGTGTGACACTCCTTAAGAATTACAAAATGAGAAATTAAAGTTTCCCTCCATGAGTTAAACTGAAAACAAGAAGCATATATCGCAAAGAGACAGAGATAGGCAAAGGTACCTTGAACAGAGTATGGATAACCCAACCAGAAAACTAGATGTTCAGCATGACTGAAATAACACATCCACAAAATGCATATTCGATAAAAAGGAAGCCAACAGAAACATAAGAAAAGTTGTAACTCTTGCTGATAATTTTTTGATGATAATTATTAATAAATGGATCCCATGCATATTGACAATATCATTTCTGATCCCAACAAACTCTGGGTAAAATAAAAGTTTTAGTCACCAGTTTTTATTATTTTCATTCCACTGACAAGAGCATATTTATTTGAGCTGGGCAGTGTGTATTTCTCAGCCTAATTACTTTAGATATTTGATTCAGTTAAACATCTACTTGTGTTTGGTTTATCTGTTCATTAAGTTGACTTACGATTATGGTCTAGATCTCTATGTGGCTCTAGCTACCAGGTGTGAGTAGGCTTTTCTTGTACATGGATACTGTGTAATACACACTAACTTGATTTTTGTTTTACAGATTTGTATTCAGGTTTTATGTATCACTCATCAACTGTGGATAATGTGGGCATGCTTTTGAAAGATGAAGGCATATTCATTATGAGGATAAAATTAGGTTTCTCTTCACATAGAGTTGCACATTAGATACTGGATTATGATGAATGAACCAAGGTAATTAAAGGCATTCTGCAATTCTCTTGGGAGAAAGTGAACAATTAGAATTCCCCAGAAAACACACCTTTCCACTTGGCACAAGAGAAGTGTTCAATACACCTTTCTCGCTTAAAGTTTCTATACAAACTAAATTGAAAATTAGATGATGATGATGATGATGAATGCTACTGGCTCCCAGGTTCTATGATAATAGTCTTACATCTCTTTCTCTCTTCCAATGGAAATATGGTCGACACGCAATGTTACATTAGTTTCAGGTGTACAACACAGTGATTCCCCAAGTCCATATGCTATGCCACTCTCACCGCAAGTTAAAATGTCTCTCATTTTCCCTCATAAGCTGCAAGAGAGTTAATAATGACTTGTGGATTAAGTTCAGTAATTGCAAAAATGTAGTATTTTGTTGATTTCTCTGCATGTTTCTGAGGTTCTGACATTATTGAATTTAGCTTCCATTGAGCTTTCATTTTCTATTTAAAAGCCCTCCTTATTCTAAGCTGCTCTGGTTTGGTTCCTTGATGGGTAAGCAAAGTAAGCATTTTGTAAAACCTTATGGAAAGTCAATACAAGTTAGCTTTGAGAATCTCCCATGTAAGTCAGGGGAACGTGCCATGAAGAATGCTTCCCGATATCTACCCTTGTACCCAAGTGAAAACATACAACACATGCAAACATGAACCCTGCCTGCAAATGGAAATGCACATATATCTATGACACACTCAAACTCACAGAGCCATGAATATACATATACAAATAATACAAACTCCAAGTCATAAACACTCAGACATACACCTGTAAATATTACACTCACAAACACAGATATACACATGGACACATACAAACACAAAAACACATATACACACATACACTTACATACACAAACACATCTCTAGACATACAATCATATACAAACACAAATACACACTTAGGCACACACATATACACACACAAAATTCATCATGCATATAATGGATACTTTCTAAAAATAGTTCAAAAATAATTTAAATAATTTTGAAATATATAACCAAGTTAACATACTTAAATGTACTTTAATACTTCACATTTCTCTCAGATTAACGTTTTAACTGTCACTTAGAGAACACAGCCTCTTGCAGAGGTATTTAGATGTTACAAAGCAATAATCTCACCGCGGCAGCTAAATTCAGTCATTTCAAGCTCAATTCTTGGTCTAGTGGTTTCTTATACACACTCCCCAGGTGTGTATGTCTGTCTTCTTCATTTCTTCTTTCTTTTACTAAATTTTATGATAATGATTTTCTTTATTTATTTAAAAACAGAATCTACATTTCTTTTTTTTTTTTTTTAAGATTTTATTTATTTATGTGACAGAGAGACAGCCAGCGAGAGAGGGAACACAGCAGGGGAGTGGGAGAGGAAGAAGCAGGCTCCCAGCGGAGGAGCCCAATGAGGGACTCGATCCCTGAACTGGGATCATGCCCTGAGCCGAAGGCAGACGCTTAACGACTGTGCCACCCAGGCGCCCCAGAATCTACATTTCTACACAATAACTCCACACAAGCTCCACTCTATCAGATTCTTACCTCATCTGGAAATTCTAGAATCAGCTCAAATTTAATATCTTAATTATTGACTACATCATATTTTTATAGGTTAAGGAAATCGGCTTCTAAGTCCACCCCAAGGAGATACTTGTGAATGGAGGTCTCACTGTGAGGAGCAAGTGAGTAAAAGAACAAGTGACTGTAGAGAGGCTCCCTTCCTGGGTGCTTAGGTGCCTTAGTCAGTTAAGCATCTGCCTTTGGCTCAGGTCATGATCCCAGGACCCTGGGATTGAGTCCAGCATCAGGCTCCCTGCTGTGCAGAGACCCTACTTCTCCCTCTCTTCCTCTCCTCCTCATGGTCTCTCTCAAATAAATAAAATCTTTAAATTAAAAAAAAAAAGAATCTGTTACCTGCTAATGAGAAATTCTGAGTTTCCAGGCTACTGACCCACTTTTCAGATTTCAGACTCATGGCTACATCAAGACTCACCTGAATAAACACCCACCCTCCTCATTGGCCCTATACATTTCAAACCTGCCAGCCCCCAAAACTGGATGAACTAACCCTTAAAATAAATTCTTCCCTGTCTCACTCTCTTTCTCTCTGTCTCTGTATATATCTTTTTGGTTCTATGTCTCTGGAAAACCCTAACTAATTCAATCCTCATGTTATATACAAAATTCAAGATGGATTAAACAGTTAGATATAAAAATATGAAATTGCAAAGCAATTACACAAATGTAATGGTTCATATACAATCAGTCTCAATGGGGTTTTAATAAGTAAAACAAATCACAAGTAAAGGATTAATACATTTGACTACATTTTAAAAAGAAAAGTATCCTGTATGTTGGTAATCATTATAAACATCATAAAACAACTAGAAAAAACAAGATCCCCAAATGATTAATATCTTTTATATATACAAACTACTACAAGTTACAATGTACTAATATAAAAAAGTTACACTAATAGAGAAAAAGGCTTAAGGGCATCAACAAATAATCTCCAAAAGTATAAAGATTAATTAATAATAAAGATATGGTTAAAATGGACTGTCAGGTAAGCAATTATATGAATTGTAATATCCCTGACATACACTCTCAGTTGGGTTTTAAATAAATGCCCATTTTTTGAAAAGCCATTTGGTAATATGTATTAAGGGCCATTGACACAGTAAATCCGCTTTCAGAAATATGTCCCAAGGAAATAAACGGACATAGGTGAAGACTTATGTACAATGATATTCAAGGCAGGGTTATTTATAATAGTACAAAATGGGAAGCAACTTGAAATAACCAACAACACAGAGAATGTTAAATAAATCATTATACTTTCAAGTGAGGGAATATTACAAAGGCATTAAAAATCATGCCTTAAGGAATATATAATAACATGGGAAATGCACAGAGCACAATGTTAATTGAATTTCCTTCTTAAAAGAAAAAAAGATTCTGCAAGTATCAGGATCACGATTGTGATTTATGCTAACACATTTAATTGCCCTTCACCCAAAATTCTGATTGAAATGGACAAAGAATAAAAAAGGGTAGTAACTTATGTCAGTATTGGAAAATAGGGAAGGGAGCCAGAAACTGAACATTATGCAGCAGGACGTAAACATTCATCACGAGAAATGTAAGTTCTTTTGCTTTGGTTTCACTGTATTTAGTTCAGATTTCCTATTGGTATGGTGGGTGGGGTTGGAAATTACACCCTTTACGAGGATGTTATGTAAACTCACCCCAGAATGAAAAGTGGTGTTTCTCCAATGAACGCCATCTCTGGACTTATGAAAGTGGGAGCCCATTCTCTCATGATCACACACCTGGGTGCAGGTTAATGTGTGATTTTCCTCTCCTCGAATATCCACTGTGAGTTACTGTGAAAGAAAGAAAACAATAAATAGGATAAGAGCCTGGAGAAGAAGCCATGCATGTGTAGGACACAGCCGCATTTAAATGCCTTTGTACCAATGGGGCCTGAAGGTCCCCAAAACTCCTTTGACTATGCAGTGATCAATCAAGGCACCTTAAACCTTCCAATGTCCTTGGCATCCCGCCCCGCTGGAGTCCCAGATGTGTGCATCTCTATGGGTGGACCTAAACCCGAGGCAGAAACCCAGTGAGTTGGGCTGTTTGGTGGAAAATTTCTTTGGATTAGATACAGTTTAGAGCCTAGGCCAAACAAAACCGAAAATGGGCTATGTCTTCTCAATTATCAGTCCCTCTCCTTCTCTCCCCAATTCCAATCCCATATTCAGGCAACGAGGAAAAAACCAACCCAGAGAACATCGGTAAGCAAATTTGGAAAAAGAAACAGAGGGCCAGATCCTTTGCCCTAATGCCTAAGCCTTTGAATGAGTCCTTTCAAGACAGGGCAGCAGCAGGCCTTGGAGCTGACTTCTCTTTCCAGCTGCTTGGAAGACACTGTGTGCCAAGAGCAATCTACCATATACTTATTCAATCATTCAATATTTATGATTATTGCTCTGTGCCAGACACTGCATGTATATAATAATGAATAAAATAAACAGAAACCCTGCTGTCCCTAGGGCCTACAGGCTAGTGTGCAAGGTAAATAGAGTAGGTGATAATAACAGTGTAATATAACTTTGGAGCCACATACAGGAACTACAGGCAATATAAAGTCATTTGGATTTTATTTTAAATGCAATAGGAGGTATTGCCTTGATAGAGTTTATTCAGTGGGGCATGAAGAGATCTGCATTATAAGATTCCTCAGGCTTCTATGTGGAGAATGGATTAGTATGTGCAACAGGGAAACAATGAACAAGGAGGAATTGGTACCAATCCAGCTGAAAGGTGCTCATGGCTTGATTTAGGAGAGGGACAGTCAAAATGGAGAGACATTGAAGCTTTGACATATGCATATTCAAAGTAAAATCATCAGGATTTGGTAATAAGGTTAATGTGGGGGAAAAGGAGAAGGGTCAAAAGATGTTTTACAGGCATCTGATTTTTATTCAGGGTAGATTTTGGGGATTTTAATGAAAAAGGGTAGTGGAGAAGCAGGATATGGGGCAACAGCTGAGCACTGCATGGGAGACTGTTAAAATGAGATATCTAAGTGTAGATGTCCAGAAGTTATTTGTGTATAATGCCCCGAGCTCAGAAACCAGGCTGAACTTGGAGATAAAGATGTGAAACCCTTGTCAGGGTGTTTAAAGCCATGAGACTAGCTGAGGTCATCTAGGGTTTATGTTATCTCTGGATCCCTCCTAAAAATGTTAGGGGAATCAGTTGTCTCCGAGTTAACAAAACACTAAGGATACTCTAATTCTTTGTGAGGATGTAAACACGACTGAGAGTAACAGAAGGCAATTCTCTTCATCTTTCCTTAAGCAACACTTACTAATTGTTTTTTTTAGGTTCTCCCTGTACTTCTTTATTTCATCTATGTGATTGCTTCAGAACTGAAGAAAACAGTTTCCAATCTTCTGCTACTGTAAGGTTTTTATCAATTTTCGTAGTACTTCCAAACATTTTTATCTTAAATATGTTGAGATTACATTCTCTAGGCCACAAGTGGTTGTAGCAATTTTGTCCTTCCTCCCATGTAATGACAATATCAATACTTACGCCCTGGATTCGCATCTCTTCTTTGTATCTCCTCAGAGACCCTCTTCCAAAATCTCTTCTTTAGTTCAACTTCCCCTCTCCACTTCAGCTTTTAAACATGTTCAAGTTTTTCCTGTCCTAAAAACAAGCAAGTTAAAAATACATTCCTTCCACTGACCCTGCATCCCCATTTCTGCTGCAAATGAGCTCTTTTCCTTTGCATCCATAATTCCCCACTCTCACACCCTTTTACCACCCCTGCCTCTTCACTAAACTGTCTGCAACGTCACTCCTAACGCTGTCGTTGCTAAGTCCAGGGGGCACATATATATAGTCTCTCTCAGAGCCAATTCATAACGCTACTTCTTTGGTTTCGATTCCATTAAAATGCTAATGACGACCAACTTTGTTTTTCCTGCTCGATCTCTCCTGAGTTTCAGACCCATTTATTGAGGGGAAATGCACAATTTTTCCATTTGATTGGATATTTTAATTAAAATTTGAAAGGGTCATCATTGGAGCCCTGTGTTTGCACTATCATCTTGCCTGGAAGTTGACAGTAAGAAAATTCAAAACTTATGCAAATGACATTAGACAGTGGTATTGGCGTATTTTGAAAGTTTTCTATTATAGATGCTACATAAAATGATAAGTCAGTGTTTATTAGTAAGCATGAAGCTGAATTCAGTAACGGGTTTGAAATAATACACACCGGCGAGGTAGGTTTTGGTTACAGCAACTGATGTTCATTTTTATTATCTTATTATCTTGATAGAGACATTCATGTAAAATTAAATTTTACTTGGCTAGTGGTTTGGAAGTGGCTGGTTATTGTGCTTCATGGTTAAGTGTACATTATTTGAAGACGGTGACACTAGAGTATTGTGGAATTCAGTCCTTGCTCCCTGCAGACTGATTGCTAGTTTCTCCTTGCAGTAGTTTGTCTTTGAAAAGTGTATCACACAGAATGCATGATAATTTCCTTTTATTTTACTCATGAGTTTTAAATCTGTGCAGTAAACTTAAAAGGTCTGCCTTCATTTCAAAGCAACTTGAAAATGGTTTTCAAAAAGCACAAGTATTCCAACTATCACTATTTGAAAGGGGTCCTGATTTTCCTTCTGTAATTATGAATCTTGATATAAAATATACAAATAATTGTATTCCGTCTCACTTTTCTATAACATTTGCTTTCAACAAGCCATATTTTGATTATACTCTAGTTTTCTGTGCTTTATTTACTCCTTTACTTTTAACTTTTTTTTTAAAGATTTTATTTATTTATTTGACAGAGAGAGACAACGAGAGAGGGAACGTAGCAGGGGGAGTGGGAGAGGAAGAAGCAGGCTTCCAGCTGAGCAGGGAGCCCAATGTGGGACTCGATCCCAGAACCCTGGGATCATGACCTGAGCCGAAGGCAGATGCTTAAGCAACTGAGCCACCCAGGTGCGCCTACTTCTAATTTTTAATGTATGCTCAAATTTAACCTCTACATTGTTATTTTTTAATATAAGAATTTTTCCTTTTTTATAGTTTGAACTATGATTTTATAAATAGTGAAATCAATTTTTAATTAAAAATGCAATTTTAGGGGTGCCTGGGTGGCACAGCGGTTAAGCGTCTGCCTTCGGCTCAGGGCGTGATCCCGGCGTTATGGGATCGAGCCCCACATCAGGCTACTCTGCTATGAGCCTGCTTCTTTCTCTCCCACTCCCCCTGCTTGTGTTCCCTCTCTCGCTGGCTGTCTCTATCTCTGTCAAATAAATAAATAAAATCTTTAAAAAAAATGCAATTTTAAATAATATAAATACAGAAAGCCCAGATTATCTGCATACTATCAGAATCCATATTCAAACCATATAGATTTCAAAAGAAAAAAAAAAAGACACTATAACCATCAAAATCCTATTTGGAAGCAGCACTCTTTAGAAGTTCTTGTCACTTGCTATATATTAAGATCACTTGTGAATACAGAAACATTGTAATAAATTACTAAAGCCAGTTCTTATATTATTGAGTCAGAATCATTGACAGGTGAGATCTATACATCAGTATTAAAATAAAATCCCATAAATAGTTTTATGACTTTTTTAAAAAAGATTTTATTTATTTATTTGTCAGGGAGGAGAAAGACAGCACAAGCAGGGGAGCGGTAGGCAGAGAGAGAAGCAGGCTCCCCACTGAGCAAGGAGCCCAATGTGGGACTTGATCCCAAAGACCTTGGGATCATGACCAGAGCCAAAGGCAGCTGCTTAACAGACTGGGCCACCCAGGCATCTCGTTTTTATAACTTTTTAAAATATTTTATTTTTTTAGAGAGAGAGCACACAAGTGGGGGGGGGGCAGAGAGAGAAAATCTCCAATAGACTCCCCCCCGCCCACAGCACAGAGCCCGACACGGGCTTGATCCCATGACCCTGAGATCATGACCTGAGCCAAAACCAAGAGTTGGATTCTTAACCAACTGAGCCACCCAGGCGCCCCCTGTTAAGTAGTTTTAATATGCAGCACTTTTGAGACATGCAAAGCTTGACTTTAATAATAGAAAGCTTAAGTATTAAATTTGGAGCCTAGGGCACAGCTGCCATTTAATAAATGGTATTAATGTTAATATCGGCATTGTTCTCCTCTACCACCACCTCCTCCTCGTCACCATCATAGCAGCATTGTTAACTTGCAAACTGAAAAATAAAATCAAACATTAACTGTGCCAAGGTTATAGTCTGTGAATTTACTATAAAAATCAGACTTCTATATGGACTTATTTCTGTATATGAAAATAGCAGTATACCACAACAGAGAAAAGATCTAGAATAAACATAGATCCATTAGGTTTCCACTTTGGTCTTCTTTTGATTATTCTCAATGTGTGTATTATAAGATCTGATAGTATCAGAATTTTATTTCTCTCTTGAGTACTTTAGATTCTGAATCTTATCTGTATTCATTGCAGTATAAGATATCACAGTTATACACTTGTTATTTTTGATTAGTGAATGTAATGACACAAGCTATAATCTATTTTTGTCACATTAGACCTGGGTTTCATTTGGGGGTGGAGTGGATATTACAGCATTCATATTTGACGATGTGAAGCCAAGAAATACATAATGATCGAATAAAATAAACAAATTTCTACTTAGGGAATTCTATTATACATGGGAGGAAGGCAATTCTTTCTCTCCTTAATCCATCATGTACATAAATGACAGCAAAGATTCAATTAACACACTAGCACTGGGTAGGCATTAAAAATCTGGGAAAGGAATGTGTCATAGTAGTCTGTAACCAAAATGCAACTTTATTTCCAGGAATAAATATGATTTTTATGTTCAGTGGGATAATAGTGAAATCTTCAAAACCTATGAACTGAAAAGTTCATCTCAATTGTTGAATATTATATTTTCCAAGAAACACATTAGTGTCCTCCAGCTTTATGAGTAGTTGAGGGATCAAAATCAAATACCTTAGGAGAGATATCAAGACATAAATTACGGTTAGGATTAGACACTTATGAATTACTATAAAATCTCTTTAATGTGGAACTAAAGACTGATAGTATGTGTAGATTTGAAATAGAAAATTAAGAGATTTTCACTAAAAGTCAATATAATTAATAAAACATAACTATATAAAAGATATTTTCTGCTCTAGTTCTTAGATTTAAAGGACTAATATATATATATATATTTATTTATAGTGCCTATTATAGTGTTTCTATGCTGTAAAATTGTCAATAAAAATGAATCACTAAGTATTTAAATGGAATTAAGGGCATCAGTGTGGCAATATGGTTTCAAATCCTGGCTTCTTCTCAATTTACTGCATTTTCTTTATTCAAGTTAGATAAATTCATGAGCCTGGTTTTCCTTGGTTATAAAAAGGTACAGGTTTGAATTCCAAATTCTGTTTTCTTCTATGAAGGTGTCAAAAAGTCCTCATTTGTGCCCCCACTGTTATCAACCTAAAAAGTTGTCAGACTACATGGAAAAACTGTTCTCAGAACTGGATATCAGGAAGTGGGGGTCTGGTGTTATCCCAAAGAGAAGAAAAACAGATGAGGCAAAGCCCTCTGATTGCTCCTACCTTTATTCTGGGCCACTTTTCAGGACGATGTGTGGAAGACAGTAATAAAAATATCCAATGATCTTGCAGAGTTGAAGACAGCAAGAGTATCTTTTGTTGTCATATAATATAGTAAATTACTATTTTGTAACTTTAAATGGCATGGGTCAAGGCCTATTATTAGAATATCACCTGGAAGGCTCTACTGAATACAAAATGGAACTTAGAAAGGGGAGAACCTGAATTTAATGTTTTCTGACATCATGATTCTAACAAGGATTTCTATTATTCCATTTATCCCACTATCATAGATCAATTCTGAGAGTATGTCAACAGGAAGTTCTGAGTTCCTAAGATCACCAGATTGCAGGATCAATGTTAATGGCCAATTGTGTGTTCAAAATACAAACCAGGTAAATAAATGTATTAGAGTAAAAAAGAAATTATTAAAAAGGAAGAAATAAATACCAACAGTGAATAAGATGACCTGTTAACATGTTAGGGCTTTTGGGACTTGCTTTCGTTTTGTTTTAATTGATATGTACACTTTAGTAAAAAGTCTTTTACCTTTCTTTGCTGGTTATTTGTAAAAACCAATTAAACACTGCTGATAGATATCAATCTGAGCCTAGATTTAAATCATGTTCCTCGGTCATTATAAATGTAGGATTACCTGCTGGCAGTATCTCAGGACCCTAAAGTCTTTCTGCAACAATGGGATCATCAGCAACTACAATACGCCCCCTTTGGGTGACTAAGAAGAAAGAAGAAAGTGGAAATAACTATCCTTCCTCCTGCCACACACAGGTGGACACAAACATACATACACACACTCACACATACACATACTTAGATGAACTATCAGAAGCTTGATTTAGTGAGAAATTATCAAGCTTCTGGATAACTGAGGAGTAAATTAACTTGAGAAGCCCAATCCTATTAACTGCCAGGCAATGTTGAAAGCCAGGAGAAATCTTATCAGTGGATTTTTATAGTATTTTTCCCTAATTGTGTAATCTACTTTAAAGGCGCTCATCAGTCTGGACACAGGCAGGGAGAAAAAAAAGATGGCCTCATTGATGGTTTGGCACTCTTGTCTGTGGATATGGTCTGACCGTAGTGGGTAAAGAAAGTTAAATATATTTGTAAGACAGTGCTGTTGGCTACGTAGTGAAGAAGAGAGGGAGTGAAGGTCGGAGGGACTGACAGATTTTAAAATTCAGAGGAGGTGAATGCGTGGAAGATTCAGTGAGGATAACAACAGAGGAACATGAAAGAAGTTACCGGCGAGAGTGGCACACCTCAGTCATGCTTTTGGAGATGAAACTGTGTGTGTTGGTGACGTGCCTGTGGGTGTAAGTGGTTTAGGTGGGCAGATTAACTAATTACTCAGTGGAGTAGGAGTTCATACCGCTCGCGAGCTATAGGTGTGGAGAAGCACAGTGGGTGTCATGGGCAAGTACTTGAGTTAAGGGAGGAGAGAGAGAGAGAGAGACCAGTGAGAAGGGCTACGCACAGTGATGGAAAACAAGGACTACAAGCCTCTAAAAAACATGGTTGTCCCCACCAGGTGATGAGTAAAGATTCTAAAACAGCAGCAGGCATGCGGACTGAGAGCATGATTCTAACCCATGACTTACACAGAGGTGGGTCTGCGACCATGAGCACACTGTGTTGACAAAATGATGGGGGAAGGGAGCCTCTATATTAAAGAGGTGGAGGGACGTTCATAGAAAATGATTATGGTCTGTTAGGCACACCCACGTACCCCTCACTCGTGTTCCCACAGAGGAGGACATTCTTTAAAATAACAGTTCAGGCCTCTCCCTCCATCTTATTTACTCTAAGCAGCAGACTGACTTCAGTGGGTGGTGAGCTTGGGTGAATGAGCTGAGCACGTGTGGCTCAGGCAGCCCCTCCAGACCTCTTGTTTTGGGGAACTTCCTTGTTCGGGGATGTTCTCTGCTCCTCTGCACAGTTAGCATTGTGGGCTAGGCCCACAGAGAGACGCACACAGCTGTCCAGTCTGATGCCTGGCAAGGCTGTGCAACCTGATTCTGCGGTAAAATGTTAACAAGCTCACTTGTCTGAAGATCTCAGCCCCGTATTCTCCAAACTTGCTCTTAGGAACAATCGAGCTAATATTTGGATCTCCAGCTATGTTACTTATATGTTTGTCAATCAATTTTTCACAAATTTGGGTATGAGGAAAGTGTCATTTATTACCGTTCCCAATTTCCAAGAAGGACAAGGGTTAAGGGAAAATAAAGAAAGAAACAAAAGCCTCAAGACAAATAAACCAACAAGCCCCTAGGAAGAAAGAAGAGTGAATCTGGGTTCAGGAAAATGCAAAGCAGAGTTCTGTTGGGGTGAGCTCGAGGGTGATGAAAGGCACCTGTAGGACAGAACATTTCAAGGTCTGGAAGAGAGTGGCCTCCTGGGCCTCACAGGGTTCAGTGGAGACTTGGAAAAAGAAGGCAGCAATTTGGCTGGGGAGCCAGGCCTTCCTTCTTGCTTGGGTCTGCAGTGACGGCAGTGGGGCAGTGGCTCGTGCGTGCCAGCAGTGAGACTGGCAGGGCGGAGGAACAGCGGGAATCACGCGGTTCTGAACCCAGCTTCAGAAGCTTTGGTAACTGTTAATATCCCATGTCTGGTCAATGTTCTGAGTTAGTCAGTATTCCTTCAGGGCTAGGATGGCATCTCTAGGATGAAGTTCAAACCCTTTCATACAGCCTATAAATCCCTCTATACCTTGACCTCCATTTTTCCCCTTCCTCTTGGCTACCCAGGCACAAATTCTAACCCAACCAATTGTGTTGTACTTTATCAGAACCCATATAGAAGATCGTTTATACCAGCCAGAAATCTCCCCATTGGTTACCGTACAGAGGACCTGCAGGTTAGCCCATTCATTATACATAATGCTACTTCTCTCGCACTGAATTTTGACAGACTTGAATTTGGGGGATTGGGAGGAAGGAGGAATTGTTTTTGAAGGTTTCCCAGCAAATACTGAGATTCCACGCATCCATTTTCTTGCTTTTACTATTACCTCTATCTAGAAACCAGTTACTTTCCTTATCAACCAGATTCCTATCATTATTTATTCAACAAGTATTTAGCATCTGTTATGAGCCAACCCCCCTAAAAGATGCTGAACATGTAACAGCAAGTAAGCATCTCTTCCAGTGCAAACATCTACGTAAGAACACCTGGGTGCTTTAAAACGCACGTTCCTGAGCTCAAGCCCAGATTCATGCAATCAAAACGTCCTGGGCTAAAGTTGGAAAAATTGTACTTAAGTTTTCTAGATGATTCTTATTATCTCGAAGTATAATAATCGTTGAGCCAATGTGAAAGACAAACTGACCAGGAAATTCAGTGGCATGGATCAAGATAAGGACGGGTTTCATTCACCAAGGGAGCTTATCTTGTTCAACACAGATGAAATGAGTTCTAAAATGATGTATCAAGGGGCGCCTGGGTGGCACAGCGGTTAAGCGTCTGCCTTCGGCTCAGGGCGTGATCTCGGCGTTATGGGATCGAGCCCCACATCAGGCTCTTCGGCTATGAGCCTGCTTCTTCCTCTCCCACTCCCCCTGCTTGTGTTCCCTCTCTCACTGGCTGTCTCTATCTCTGTCGAATAAATAAATAAAATCTTTGAAAAATAAATAAATAAATAAAATGATGTATCAAGGACGAGTAGGATTTAACAAGATGAAGAGGGGTGGGAGAAAAGAGAAAATGTTCTAAGTAAAATTAAATGGATATGCAAAGCCTTAGGAGGAAAAAGCATGGCCATCTAGTAGAGGATCTGAAAATAGTTCGACATGGACAAAAAAGATTATGGGATGTGGGGGAAGAGCAGAGCAGGAATAGCAAGAGACAAAAATGGAAAAATAAGCAGTATGTAGCCAGCTACCGTGAAGCTGGCTTAAAGCATCTTAAAGACTCTGTATCTCATCCTAGCGGAGAAGGAAAGATATACAAGTGATTTAATAGGGAGAGGATATGAGCTTACATTTTAGAAAGATCACTGAGGATGATAAGACTCAAAGCTATTTATCCAGGCAGTTGAATGTGGTAGGACTCTAGGCTAGTGGTCCCCCAACTGTGGCACGTGCTCCCCGGGGATAAACAAGATCCACGCCACCTGCATGGAATGAGTACTCGCACTATTTTTAACTTATCCTTGTGTACTGTATTTTGTTTTGTTTTGTTTTCTAAGTTTCAAAAATAGAATAATATAACATTAACTGCATGATTTAGAAACAAAATAAATATCCCACATTTGGGGAAAAAATGTTCCAAATATGTATGTCTACAGGGAATTGTAGGGAACTGAAGCTAAGAGTGGCTGGAAGAAAATGGTGAAGCTCACCGAGCTTTGTTTTGTGATACTTAAATGTGCCCAGTATTAAAAGTTTCAAATGCCTTTATAAGAAACTCAAGGCAGTTCGCGGATTTGTTCTAGTTAATTACTATGGAGCCCTGTTATGCTCTGAATGATGATTAATTGGAGTCTTATTGGAATAGAGTAAGAACAAATCACCACCCCCACAAACTCAGCATTTTCCTTGAATGTAATGAAAGTAAACTTTCATAAAAAATGACAGATGTCAATTATTTCTAAGTGTATATGTGAAAACAGGGCCCAAAAGTATTATAGTTACTTATAAAAGCATAGAGAGAACAACAATAAAATCTCAATGAGGCCCTATGAATGTTATTTGTTTATATAATATGAATACATATATTAAAATAATTTAACCTTCCTATTTTTCTTCACTTCAATTAATAGAGATTATACATCTAACATATGAGAAAATTATTCACTCCAAACCAACACATTGTAGAGTTGTGGATCATCTTTCCAATTTTCTCTACCTGCCCACAGCATGATTTCTTTTAGGCTATGAGCTGTGCTAATTTGCATGCTGAATTAAATCACTTTATCACTTTGATTTTCTGTCTATAGGAGCATAGCTGGAGAGGACTGAAAAAAGTGGACAGTGCAGCCAGAAGCTGGAGGCATGTCCTACCGCTTGCATTGACTTATGATAGTCTCTAGTGAATCGTGAAATTATAGAATGTTAGAGCCAGGAAGAACCTCAGAGATCATCTAGGCCAACTTCTTCCTTTCCAGGAAAATGACCTGCATTCAGAACAGCCAAGTGACTTGTTCAGGCTCATATAATCTCCAGTATCTGACTTTTTCTCTTCTTTTTCTTTCTTTCATTTGTCTTCACAGACCTCTTGTTTTCTGTTATGATCTACATTTTGAGGAATTCAGTAAGTAAATTTTATATCAACTATTCATTTCTTTGGTAAATATATATTGATATCCTATGAAGTACAATGTATCTTGGGGGTGACTGTGATATATAAGGCACCATATTGTCAGTAGGCAGCTTGCATTTTAGTAGGAGAAGCTGATACAAACAACTATTCAAAAGCATATGCAAAATGTGCTGTAAGAAAATTACTTGAAGGTGCTGATGGGATTTAGAGACTACCATGGTAATGTTGGGCTTGGAAAATCATAGAGGGAATCCTTGGAAAGGTGACATTTGAGTGAGTCTCTAGAATATGGTAATATAATGAGAATTATGTATTTGGTCTTTATCCCTGGTTCCTGGGACAAAACTTCTAGAACCCCTGGGATTTCTTGAATGCTAGGTATGATATAAGCATCTTTTGTTATAATATTTGGCCTTAGTCCCTGGTTCCTGACACAGGAGCTTCCAAGACCCTTAGACTCTCTGGTGTAGTAAGAGCATCCTTTTGTATGTTAACGAGATGACTGGTGGCTGGAGGCCCTAGGTAGCTTCATGATGAGAGCTAGTCACCAAAAGACCCAGGCATGATTAGAAGGTTGGAACTTTCAGTCCTCCTCGCCGACCTCTTGGAGGAGGAGAAGGGCTGGAGATTGAGTTAATCAACAATGGCCAATGATTTAATCAAGCATGCCTACATAATGAAACCTCCAAGAAAAAAATGTAAACTCTGAGGTTCAGAGTGTTTTTTTGAGTTGGTGAACTTATCTACATACTGGGAGAGTGGTAATCTCAACTCCTGCTCTCAGGACCCTTCTGGACCTTGCCCTGTGTACTTCTTCATCTGGCTGTTCATTTGTATATAGTATCTGCTATAATACACTGGCAGTCGTAAGTAAAGAATTTCCCTGAGTTCTGTAAACTGTTACAGCAAATTATCAATACCAAGGAGGGGATTGTGGGAACCCCCAATTTAGAGCTGTTGGTCAGAAGTACAGGCGGCAACCAGGGACTTAGGACTGGCATCTGAAGAGGGAGCAATTTTGTGGGACTGAGCCCTTATCCTGTCAGGTCTATGCTAACTCTGGATAGTTACTGTCAAAACTGACTTTAATCATAGAGCACCCAGCTGGTGTCTGCAGAGAACTGGAGCACTGCTTGATGCAGAAAACCAACACATTTAGTGTCAGAAGTGTTGATAAGAGGGCACCTGGGTGGCTCAGTCGGTTAAGCCTCAGGCTCTTGATTTTGGCTCAGGTCATGATCTCAGGGTGTGAGACTGAGCTCCCCAGAGGGAGTCTGCCCGAGATTCTCCTTCTCCCCCTGCTCCTCTTCCCCCACTCATGCATGCATGCGTGCACATGCACACGTGCATTCTCTCTCTCTTAAATATTTTTTTAAGAAGTGTTTATAATAAAAACAGGTCATAGTCTCAATGAATTGGGAGGATGTCAATTGGCATGCAAAGGAGGAAAAATAAACTTACGAATAAAGATGAAGAAATGGAGAAGGAGATGGCATGTTTGAGGAATCACTGGAACATTTTCTGGACCACCTGGGAGTAATCAGATGTTAGCCTGGAAGGATAGATGAGGGCACGGTTTGGGAAAGCTTGACTATATCAGGATGAGGGAAGAACGGTGTGTGAATAATCATCATATATGAAAGTGGGAGTGATTCTTAAGTTCAAAATAGTGAGATGTGAAACTGGGATGCCAGTTGGCAGACTATGGAAAAGCAAAAATATGAGAAAAAAATGGCTCCCAATTCAGGATGGTGGCGAAAGAGGGCAAATGAGACACAGAAAGAGGATCTGTACTTGACAGATATTGAGGCATTATTCTATGTAAGCACTGAAGTGGAAAGAACATTCAGTATACTGCAAGGCTTTGATCTGGAGACTAGAGAAATAGGAATGGATTTGACAGAGGAGGAGGTCAAAAGTGTAAGAGGAAGATGACTGAATTAGTTCTAGACAGGTTGAGTTTAAGATGTAAATGAGAAATTAATGTGCTTGAAAGGCTGTACTTGAGAGTTGGGAATTACAGATGTAATTTGGAGTCATCTGTAGAGAGGTGTTGCCTAAAGGTATGAAAAAAGTGGAAGACGGTGTGTTGAATCAGTAGATGCATTTAAACTTGATGGGAGAGGAAAGGAGGGAACAACAAGGAATATCAAGATAGAAAATATCCCGAAAGAGAGCTGTCCTCACAGTCACAAACGAAGATACAGATTAATTACGAAGGATGCTGGTAACGTGAAAGGCACTGTTGACTTGCAAGCAGCATTTTCACTTCTTTGACCGAAGCAGAATTTATATATATTTTTATCCACTGTGTTACAAACATATTTCTATGTCACATTTATCAAGAAACAATCAGGGAAAAGGTTTAGAATTTTGGTAATATTACACCACTAAACGCTAACTTCGAACGATCCCTTTATGGTATATCTGTATCTAATAAGCATTCCATATACATGGTGTGGGGGGTGAGGAGGGAAGGACAGGGAGAGACAGGCAGAGACAGGGGGAAGATAAAGGGGCAGAGAGGTAGACAGAGAGACAGAGAGAGAGCACGTGCGCTCAATAATGACAGAGATTCAGATATCTTTATCTGAGAAGCAATACAAGGCCAGGACCTTCCCTGAATCCCTTAATCAAACGGTGGATGTGACATCAATTTTATTCTTAATCTGCAAGTTTCTTCACAATTTGTACAACTGCATATTATAAATTCAAGGACTCTTGAACCCCACACGGAAATGGACAACATAAATGCATTTTCTATAATGGTCATGATAAATGACTTTCTCTATAAGCAAAGCAGTCAAGGATTTCCAGGAAGTGATTTATTTTGGTAACACTGTCAGTGCTGCATCTAAAGCTTCCAGTGTATAATTTATTCTTTTTTTTTCTTTTGCTAATTACTCAGTGAAGCTCTTTATGAAAATAGAAATATTTTTCCCTTCTAAACGTAAGTACATATCTAACTAGCATAATGTATATCATATGTGTCATGGGTAACAAATGAGTTAATGATGATAATAATATTATTTATTTTTTTTAAATATTTTTATTTATTTATTTGACAGAGATAGAGACAGCCAGCGAGAGAGGGAACACAAGCAGGGGGAGTGGGAGAGGAAGAAGCAGGCTCCTGGCGGAGGAGCCCAATGTGGGGCTTGATCCCATAATGCTGGGATCACACCCTGAGCCGAAGGCAGACGCTTAACCGCTGTGCCACCCAGGCGCCCCAATAATATTATTTATTATCATTACTGACAATGCAATCACAGTGCTGCCATTTTTATTATACAAATTATCATTATGAACATAATCATTCTTATAAGCCAATAGTATATCTTTTAGTAGTGATGTGATTTTATTGGCAGATGTGAATCCTTTCATCTAGTTGCCCTGAAAATGTAGACATCTGATGGACAAACAAGTGATTCATAATATAGGGGCCTTGCCTATGGTTATTAAATAATTTCCACCTGTATCAAGCAGGTATAAAAGGATTGAATAGTATATTCTAATTTCATTAGCAATACAACCTAATGATTTATATATAAATGTCTATTCATAACCATGCATGCCATGAAGATCTGGTTCATCCTGATGGCTACTTACATTCCTTACTGGTTACTTAACACTATTCTACATTAGGATAAGGCAGACCTTCCATTACTGATTTATTGGTCACTAGGAAATATATTTAATTTTCTTGGGGGAGTAATCTTTCAGTGGACACATAAAGTAATCTGCAAACTTCATTGACTTGCTCTTGGACTTTGTTGAATGGACAGGAAACAGTATAATGCCAAACAGTATAGGGGTAATAGAAACTAATGATGCTGGTATATTAATGTTGATGGAGACCATTATTATATGATCTTGCATTCCTAGCATGTTTTTTTTTAAGTTTTATTTAAATTCTAGTTAGTTAACATATATGGTAAAATTGGTTTCAGGTGCAGAATTTAGTCATTTAGCATAGGTTTATTTAGAATGTCTTTTTCACATACATTTTTAAAAAATGAAAACTCTAAAGAAATGTTATCGTGGGTCTCATGACCGAACAAACCGTGTACCTCCTCATGCAACTAGTTTTTTATTTTGTGGTCATTTGGGAACGTGCATTGTTTTTATCAAAGCAGAGTATGTGGTAATGTAGTAGGAGACAGGCAAAATCACAGATAACATGGTGGGAATTTTAGTTTGTTTTTCCCAAGGGTAGTAATTGGAAACATGTAAAATGTAAAAACTGTATTATGAAGGAGAAAACAAATTTTCTAGGAATCTCGAAGAGAAACACGTGACTAGAAATAATTTTTTCTTGCTTCTGCCTCTTCACATCAGTGAAATTGTACAATTACTCTTCAGTGGAGAATGAGAAACAGTGACGAAACTGTTCTGTTTTCTTCTTTCACTTGAATTAAAAAAAAAAAAAGCCCAGAAGTGCAATCTGTGAAAAATTCATACAGCATGCATTTTGACTCCTAAATCATAACCTTAGTTTCATCTTATAATTTCTCTCCTTTCCCCCTTACTTCTGGTTCTCACATTTTTATCTTGTAATAACATACATCTTCTAACCCATTTCAAATACATATTTTATTTATTTTAGGTATTATTTAAAGACTTTCTTTATTCATTTTATTTGAGAGAGAGAGAGCAGGCGCGTGAGCAGGGGAGGGGGGCAGGCAGAGTTAGAGGGAGCATCCCAAGCAGACTAGCAGACTGCTCACGGAGCACTGAGCCGGATACAGCGCTGGATTCCATGACCTGAGCTGAAACCAAGAGTTGGACGCTCAGCCGACCAAACCACCCAGGCAACCCAAATACATATTTTAAAATATGAGATGCAAAGAAGAAAACAAAATATTTAGTTTGGTTTATTGGGAAGGTATAGCCAAAAAAATACCATACAAACTCAGAAAGAGTTAAAGGACTGGTCCTAACCATTTTAGCTGATGTTTGCAATGTATAAGGACGTGTGGTGATACTTGCCTTACTAACACAATTACCGTAGCTCTTGACTGTAATGCCAGCTCTAGGGACTGCAGCTTACATGGGTGTCGGCAAAAAGAATGCAGTTACCCTTTCACCTTTACGTTGTTAAACTCAATAAAATGAAATTAAAGTTGAGGGAGGATAACAGGATTATTGTAGTGTCATCACTTCTTACAGCCCATCTTCAACAGATCCGACCTTTGCTACACTTCATTATTCCAAAATTGATAGATCATGTTCATAGAACAAAATGATTTTGAGGATCTGAGGGCTACACTGTTGCTTAAACCAACAACTGCATGTGTTCAGTTTTTAAAATGTTTTCTTCCTTTTGTGCTCATGTCCTTTGAAATTTTGTGCCTGGTATTCACCTCCATTCTCTGCAGTTGGAAAAGTAAACTCTCTAGAATTAGATTTAAGTGAATGAATTCTATGCTTTTAACCTACTCTACATAGGAATTTAACAGTGAGATTTTAGAATCCCATTGGATTAAGTCCTGTGAATGATAATGATGGGAGTTATTAATGCACCTCATTCTAAGTGGGTAAATAAAAACCACACTACACCAAAAGGAGTAAATTTATAGTTTGTCTTTATTATTTCTTAAGTTCTGTGAAAAAACTTATTTTATATAGAAACAATTTATACATTCTATAAAAGCTTAACCTATTTATTATTCAGGAAAAAGGTAACTACTGATAGTCAAATAAATTAGGATTTTGGTTCTGATTTCCTGAGTATATGAGGACTAAGGTCTCAGTGTATGATAATTAACACTGGATTTTTCAGCGAAATTTATGAAACTAAAAAAAAAACAAACAAAAAACAACAACCTGCAGCAAAGTTAACTAACATTTTTATGAATATTTTATTAAGGAGATGGTAATCAAATCAGCTTACCTTTCATCACCTGTAAAAATAAACTTTTGCTTGAACTGTGGAATACTTTGTCTCACTTTGTACTCCCTTTGCCAGTATTGTACATTTTCAAAGCTAACCATCTGTCAAAATGCTGGCATCTAGTATTCAGCTACGTCCATTCTTATTGCCCTTAGGTTCAGGCTGATTTGCTCTGTCTACCCTTCTGGCTGGTTTATATAAAATAACATAAAAATACCCTTCCAGACTCATTCAAGTCTTACCCCTCCCTCTTTGATGAGCTGTATTCAACTTCCTCACACATACACTCATAAGTCTACTTCTTAATTTCTGGCTTCTAAACCTGATACACTTCATTTTGCTACTTCCGGTTCTGGCAACCTCCCCCTAACTTCCTAGGTATTGGCAGCCTTGAAATAAATTTGGCATTGCTCACCATTTTTTTTTTCAACATCAACCACTGCCTTAGTTTAATTCTGTGCTCAAGAAGTTCACTCTTGGTCATACTTATCTCCATTCTCTCTCTCTGGCACTGGCTCTCTCACCCCAACCCTAACCCTAAAACACTGGGTAGGGGAAAATATACTAGCAGGCAGAACCTCACTCCCAGACTGAAGTCTAAACTAAAAGTGAAAAAACAAACCAACCTCTGAAGTGTCATGTGTAATTCAATAATGTCCTCACTTATAGGAAGAATAATACTTTCCAATAATGTACCTTTTCCTACAGATACCAAACATGTTCCTGTTCGGTAATCCAAGGATGAAAGGTGGCTGTTTTTCAACTGATGTTTGTCCCATGTGTATGTTACAGAGATGAAATCCCTTACCTTGAATAAAAATTATTCCATCTTCCTTCCTAATCCCTACCCCCTCACCCTACCATGCTATTGTGTTAAAAATAAACAAGAAACAACAAAACAATTCTATGTATTCTTACAACTCAAAAATCCTACTCACAAAAACTCCAAGTGACCCCAGTCAATAAACTCTCACAGAACCCAGCTCCAGTACAACTTGGATTAAAGACATAGAAAATGTAGGATGAGTCAATACCGCTCTCTTAAAATTTGAAAACACAGAGAAAAGTCAAAATGTCTTCGGAGAGATCCCGGTGCTCAGAAAGATGCAACTCTCAGAAAGATGAGAATCAATTTAGGAAATTGCAAATGTATCCATTTGAACTAAATTTCCCTTAAAAAAAAAGAATATTAGACTCGTGCTCTCTACAAAATTCAAGAAGACGTTGCACAAATTAGGCTAAAATATATATCAGGAGTATGAAATATTTTGCGGTAAGAAAAAACATCAAGTAGAGCCAAACAATGACGTATGGATTAAAAGCCACAATGACAACATTAGATAGAAGTGTGGCATAGACAATCAAATCGCAGTAGTAGAAAGTATAATAGAAAAATCGTCTAAGAACTTAGACTAATAAAGTAATGTTCACAATGAGAGAAAAAATGGCTGCCCAGGAGAATAGACTAGGAAGAAACAGAGAAGCCATGATAACTAATAAATAATAGAAAAAATCATTACTGATGAGAAAAAAAAATGACTATAGAATGAAAATGTATAAAAACAAAACCAAAAAATCTCAGAATAGTTTTCAAACTCTACAGATAAGGGGAAAATATTCCACAATAATCCAAGGAATTATAAGTAATATCATATTTAAAAAAAAGCAAAACTGGATGTGCCTTCAATTTCTCCCATGCAATTTTGAATGGTATATAATAACATAAGAAATAGCACCCACAGAGTAGTGAAGGCTAACACTGTGACAGAATTCCGTATCCATACTACCCATCGTCTGTATGGGAAAGCCACAAAATGGGATACACAGATGTATAATACGTAACACCCAAAATGCTCTTCATGAAAAATCTACTTGAAACCTTAGGCCAAAAGTAAATTCCAAATACAATAATATCAAACATATGAGGAATTTGTGCCTAGAAATGAGGGTCACTGAAAACAAAAACACTGCAACTTTATAAATGCATACTGCAAAAGCTTCTAGGAATTGTTCTGATTCTACTATAATTTTTGTCCTACTCCACTTCTCCCACCTTTTGAGAACTGTGATATCAGACTTTGATAAAATATATTTGAATAACAGAAGTAGGTTTTAAGTCAGACTGGACATATTACCTAGCTAGGCAGTATTTAGAATTAGATACAGGTTAGGTTAGGTCAGAAAGTTCATTCAGAGCTAGAAGTTTTGTTCACAGGTAGAAAAAGTAAGGGATGTGATCTTTTGGGTCAGAGGCAGATTTAGACAAAGAATCCAGAATTCTAGACAGCTTGCTCTGTGAACACTTGCTTAAATGAGGTATAGTTTATACTGAGATATTCATCTTTAGAGTTTCCATCCCAGTCATGAGTTTCTGATCCCTTGGTCATGAAATTGTTCAAAGACCTTACCTTCATGAGAATTAGTTAAACTACCATTATGCTTAGGTATTCCTTCTATTTACCTAATCAATTTCATTTTATCCATCTAATAAGACCTTTATATCTTTATTGTACTAGGTTACCTACTATTCTCTAGAAGGTCCTATCAGTTGGCTTACAAAGGACTCATTCTGATGATGACTGAAAATGTTTCTGAGGCCTGTTTTCTCTAAGTGTAGACCATAACCACGGGCTTGGTTCATAATATTTACATTTTCCTTCTCTCTTATAGACTCTATGTAGTTTTCATTTTTTAATTTAGTAATATTCAATACGATCAAAAAATTGTAAGCTCCTCAAGGGCAAAGGATGTGTCTTTATTATTATATCCCTAGATTCCAGTGCCTGCTGTGTGTATGTGTGTGTGTGCGTGTGTGTGTGTGTATATATGTGTGTATATATATATATAATAAAAATTTTTGAAAGTTCTATGAACTCAGCTGTATAATATTAAATATACAATTAGAGATTAAAAATATTAACAACCCTATTTACATAAAGAAATCGCATATGTATGGCTTAATTTCTATACAGCTTAAGAAATGTTTTAAAAATTCAAATTGTTGATAAAACATCTTTACATAGAAGTAGTCTATAGCAGGACCTACTTTGGGGTTGCAATTCAATTCAACATTTATAAGTAAGAGAAACGTCAAAACAGTGCTTTTTCCTTTCTCTGTAAAACCAAAGACAAGTTAGAGATAGCAGTAAAATAACATACTACTCTTTTTTTTTTAATAGCAAAATAAATGGTTTGACCTTAATAGACAATTTAGCAAAGCACATATCCATCTGAATTATGTTTGCATAGTTGGGTTTCTAATTTTTAAATTAGAAGTGGATACTAATAACAGTAATTCTTATAAAAATTGATAGCCAAATTCCATGAATTAAAATAAAATTGCACTATATTTTGAACACTAAATGACATTTTCTAGGGAGTACAGTAGAGAAGAAGGAATTTCTCCTCCTATTTTGCTATTTTTTTGGTTATTATTTGGTTACTGTATCAGCAAGTGTGATAGAATAAAACATGTTTGAACTTTCAACCCAGACAATACAAATCCTTCATTACCATTTAGTGGATTTCTCACTTGGGCAAGCCAGTTTAATTTTCTTGAACTCAGTTCGTTTACCTATAAATTATGAGATAATGATATTTACCTTCCCAGTTGCTCTGGGGCTTTAAGTGAGACAATAAAAGAAAGAGAGGAGGAAAAAAAGGAAGGAAGGAAGGGGGGGTGGGAGAAAGGAAGGAAGAAAAGACAGATCGAGAGAGTGTGCAAGAAAGAGAGAGAAAGAAAGGAAGAGGCATGTTTTTTTGTAGTTAACATTCACGTCATTTTCTTACCCATTTCACTGATTTTCTAAAGAACCAAAATAAATACTTATTCAACAAGTATTAGGTACCTCTTTTGGGCCAAACATAGTTCTAGGTACTGTGAATATAAACAAAGATAAATACGTGCTGTGTATCAATCAGTCTATTCAGCAAAACAGAAACCACACTAGGGTTTTCAACAGAGAGAATTTACTTTAGGAAGCTGGGACATGAGTGTTGGAGGCTAAAAAAGCAAAATAGAAAACTGTAAGTAACAAAGAACAGTGAGAAGCAGACACAACGCCGGGGCTGAATGAACAAAAGGAAAGGTGAGGCCCTGTGGAGCTGAAACTCGGACTTCTAAGGAGCTGATGCAGCCCAGTCTCTGCCGGTACCATAAAGGCATGGTGTCACAGAGTGGGAGCTGTGACTTCTGAGGAGAGGACACAGGTCTCCAGCTGCAGGTACCTCCGAAGGGTACAAGGAGCCCAGCCTTAGAAGTGTCAAAATAAGCTGGTGGCTGCACCAAGAATGAAGACTCATTCCTCGCGTGACTAGCCACCAAAGGAGGAAGTAGTATTGCCCCTCCTCCATCCTACCACTCTTCCTCCAGTGTACCCTGCTGGCACAATCTACCAAGAAGGTAGCTGAGAAAAGAAAGATGTAAGTTGCAGGGTAAGAGCCATAGCATCATAAAAGCAGAGAAAGGTAGACTTGGAGTTGGAAGCCTACAGCCTAATAACTCACACAGATCACCATGTATAAAGAAAATACAATATAATTACTGTAATTGAGCTGTTGTTCAGGATTTTACCTCACCCTAAATCATAAGAAGAGGCAACTGGGTATTTGACTTGAGTAACTTACCCTCAGTTAACCCCTAATAAACAATACATAATAATTTTTAAAATTCCATAGGTAAACAAATCTTGTATTTGGTCGTATAATTTTTGTTTCTCTGTACTTCAAATGTAATTGGCCACATTTGCCTATTCATAATAAGTATAGTTCAACAGTCAAAATTCAAAGATTAAAAATGATTTTGAATTTGGGTTAAACTTTGGTTGTGTATGAAGTTCTGATAATGACTTTTAAAAGTTAACTTTAACTCAAAACCCCTTAGTTTTAATCAACCTAAAATCAATGTCCTTATATTGTCCACCAATCATTACAGCTTAATGTCCCCCAAAATGCTACACATAAGCTAAAACTCAGAGACAGATAAATTTTTGTTACCTTAACAATGTGTGATATCTATCTAAAAACTGACCTGTTTCTTGACTTTTTGTATATTGATTTAGCTTTCAAATTACTGTACTTTGACAAATACCATTTTAATATTTAAAATGTATTACATTGAGTCTATAGTAAAAATGTAAAAACAAGCCTCAATTTATCTGTGTTATTTATTAATAAGAATAAAAAATACATAAGGTTGACATACTTTTAAAGGCAGTAAAGTTGCACATTAATTTTAGTACGTACTGTCAGTTTTATTTAGGTTATACATCCCCCTGTTATTCAATCTGGTTATGTATTATATGAAAAATAAGAATATCTACAGTTTGCAGCTTTTTTGGTGACTGATTTCTTATAATATTTCACAATTTATTCTTTGAATCATGAATGCAAAATGTAAATGGGCCAGTGAGTATATGAGAGAAAGAATTAAATTTGACAATAAACTATATAACTAGATTTCTTTTAACACCCTCAATGCTTTCGGAGAGCCTTGGCTCATCTTCCTTCAAACAAAGACTGCAGAGGAGAAAGAAAACTCACTGCCTTTGTCACCTCTTCTAATTGCCATCACAGGTTGCTGAGTGATTACCATGGTGGCGACTCATATCCAGAGAGAGAAAAATCAGCTGTGAGGACAATTATGAAAGATTTCTACAGTTGATGTTTCAGCCTCTATTTTCCTGATATGTTAGTGACATTATTTAAGTTTCTTTCTATATAAGGATGGAGACAATTTTGCAATAATTCAAGCCACAAGGAAAACACTTTAAAATCAATGAACTGTTTACTCAAGAAAACAAAAATATTTTTAAATTGAATTTAAATTCCATTTTAAAAAAATTCAACTTGCTATGAAAACCAAGTGTACTAAATTAACTTCAACGAAAGACAATTTAGCATTACAGGGCTGTTTAAAAGTTTAAAACAGAACAATGGATGAAATTGCTGAGTGGCCAATCTGATTTGGTTAAGATGGTTGTTGAGCATCTGATTGTTTGGTTCTCTAGAAAGTCTACTGGCCAGAAAGGGCATTTATTTCTCTGATCAATAAATCTCTCTTCAGCATGGAAAATGGTCAAGTTAAGGGCCAAGATACAGCTTCATGAAGGCTCAAGTCTCAGCTCATTCCTACATAGCATATCGGAAAATTCTGGAGACCAGATCAATTATAGAATGACAAATCATGACTATCTGCTTTGAAAAGTACAAAGTGTTAGTTAATTATACACTTCATAGAGAAAATGTCCAATGGCTATCCTTGTTGGTTCAAGTGTGACATTTATGTTGCTATACAGAATATTTTGATGAGAGATACGTGTGCTTACTTGAAAGGAAGTACAAGTTTGCAAAAAAATTAACAATGATAACATTAATTCCAAAGTTACATAAATGTGTCTGTTTTGAGAATTATCTAGAACACTGAAACAAAGGCATAAAGATCTGGTGGAACTTTTTATTTTACCCATTTATTTACTTTCTTGCTGGAATTATTCAGCAAATTTCTCAATTTAGAACTTGAATGTGTGCTTTTAATTTGATGATACTTCTATCAAACATTCACAAAACTTCATAAAATGTTGATATGCTTTCACAAATATTTTTTATACATAACATGTTTATCTGAATGCACTTATATTATTTCATAAATGCAACTTCCTTATGTTAAGATATGTGTTGTAGGTTCATTTCCTTTTTGGAATTAAATCTAATATAGTTCCACCATTAAAAATTACCTCTTAAATTTGTAGTACTTGATCCCCATTTCTGAAAACTAAAACAGTGGGGCTCTGATGTTAGAATATTTGGATCCAAATTTCAGATCTGCCACTTGCTATTTTTTAAATCTGACCAAGATCTTTTCCACCATCAGCCATTGGAGACTGTGAGCAAAATTGAGTGGCATCATCCCTACAGAATTTCCATTCCTTAATTGTCAAAGCACTGTGAGAACGAATCTGTCTTGACCCCAATAAGAAAGGCCAATGTTTGCAGACTTATTCATCATTTATCTGCCTAGCTGAACACCCTAGATGGGGCTGTAAGATAATGATAGATCAAAGAGAATGAGGGCCCAAGGAGCAGTCATTGTTTGGTATAACCAGAGTGCCTGACTTTTCCATAGGGTCAACTGTCTTCCCAGACCCACCCAGGGAGGGTACATACTAGTCAAGGGGTGTAGAAACAAAATGAGAATAATCAGACCCAGATAAATATTTATTTTCCCCCATTTTTCTTTCCTATCTCAGTTATTTCTTATTTTTATGGTATTGTCAATGACATATTTTAACTTAATTACCTAGTTATTTTTTATTCATAATGACTTCTACTTTTCAACATATCTATTAATATAATCATTTGTAGATATCCACAAGTGCACTGATATAATTGTTTTATTCAAGAACCTTTCATTTGAGGCAGTACAATCATCTTAGAATACCTAGCTTACCGTACTATTGAGAGTGGAAGTATCATTAACTCTCTTTAGAATTTGGAGCAATAAACACCTTTTCCCTGGACATAAACTCTGGATGAAAATTATGGATTACCAATAAAAGTTCCACCTGACATCCTGTTACATTGGGAAATTAAGTTGTCTTCCAAGAGTTAAAATATTCATTTCACTGGGCTATCAAAACGTAACCTAAGTGACTCCACCTCTATTTCAGATCTGTACCGATGCAGTTTAATACTGTCCAAGAAAGTGAAGCCACGCAGCTAGTTTAGTGTCTATATATAATCATTTTCTTCAACTTCAAATCTTCAAATGAGCACTTCATATTATTTTATAATATTACTCATTCATTCATTCATTCATTCATTCATTCATTCATTCATATTGTTCTCTCACTTTCTACACTGAGGACTCAACTTTTCTTTGGCTTCTACTCTCTGCTATTTAAGATTATTGGTTTCACACCAGAGAAATATGCAACGCTCAATATAAGCACAAAAATTGTGGGGGATAAAATTCTGGGGAGAGTATACGTGATGAGAGATACGTATGCTTACTTGAAAGGAAGTACAAGTTTGCAAAAAAAAATTAACAATGATAACATTAATTCCAAAGTTACATAAATGTGTAGCCCAAGATCCAGATTTAGAAATCAAACAGGAACTGTTTTAGACAGAATAATGTGTCTCCAAAGGTATCCTCATCATAATCCAAGAATCTGCGAATACATGACTTCAAAGGCAAAAGAACTGTTCAGATGTGCTTAGCCAAAGGATCTTGAGATGGAGAGATTATCATGGATTATGTGGGTGGGTACACATAATTAAAAGGATCCTTACAAGAAGGAAGCAAGAGGATCAAAGTCAGATAAAAAGTTGTGATGATGGAAGCTACAGCAAGAGCAAAAGAGGGAAAGGGAAAATAGATGGAAAGAAAGAGACTGATTGATTGATTGATTGATTGATTGATTGATTTGAAGATGCTAGGTTGGTGGATTTGAAAAAGGAGTAAGGGGCCAAGAGCCAAGGAATGCAGCTGGCCTTCAGAAGCTAGAAAAGGCAAGTAAAGAGACTTTCCCCTAACAGCTCTGCCAAAAACTTGAATTTAGAACATGACCTCCAGAATTATAAGAATTATAAAATAAATGTGTTAAGCTACTACCCTTGTGGTAATTTGGTATAGTAGAAACAGGAAATTTTACAGGAACTAAGATGGGCATCATATAACCACAGTCCAATCACAAAATGTATTCACTAAGGATGCTAAAGCTTACACAATAACTGTCCAACACTTGTCATTATAGCCCCACCATAGCCACTGAATAATTTCTAGCTCTTCTTTTACTCTCTCATGACTGAAAGCACACATGGAAGCATCATTTTGACTGAATCTAGATCAAATCCTTATATCTAAGTTGCCAGGGCACTGGGAGAATGAATCTGCCACAACTTCATATGAAGATCTTAGCAAGAAAGAGACTGGTTTCTCTTTGTTCTGCATTCTTCCCTCAAGAGAGAGCTTTTCTAATTCTAATCAGCTCAAAGTAGTAAATGTCCAAGATAGCTTTTGAAGAATCTTTCCTCCTTTTCTTTTAAAGTCATCAATGACATTCCTGTTGTCAAATAACTGCATAATTTTCCATCCTCATCTTACTTAGTTTTTCAGTAGCACCCATAATGTTGATCATTCTCTTCCTGAGAGACACTTTTACTTACGTTTCTTCTGTGAGAACATGCTATACTATGAAATAAATCCACTAGTAGGCCATTGTTGTTCTGCTGCTCAATCTTGGTCTCATTTGACTCCTATCCTCTCTAATCCATCCCTAATAGTTGGAATTCCCAGGGTTTGTCCTAACTTTCCACACTGTCTCTTTCAATTATCTCTTTCTAATGGCTCTCCATAATTTCTACGGTTTTAAAAATACCATATATATGATAACGCTTCC
This sequence comes from Ailuropoda melanoleuca, assembly GCF_002007445.2. NCBI lineage: Eukaryota > Metazoa > Chordata > Mammalia > Carnivora > Ursidae > Ailuropoda > Ailuropoda melanoleuca. The sequence goes on along the minus strand of NC_048232.1, from coordinate 37,544,647 downwards.
TAAATTTCTAATTAATGCTCCATTTTTAACCACTAGACACTTATTTCCACCTGCTTCTCACTCCTTCCTTAAACATCAAGAGGCATCTCAAACTAACATATCTAAAGCTTCATTCTTCACTTTCACTTATAAGCCTGTGTCTGCTCCATTTTCTCCTAATTCCTCAGGTTGCACCACCATTCACTCAGATGTTTAAACCAAAAGCTGGGAAGTTCTCTGATTCTTTGTATATAAACCACAGAATAAGACTCTGGCTAACATAAAGGTAAAACTATTCTAAAAAATTTTAGATTGCCCAAATCAACCAAATACAGTAAAACCAAGCTTTGATCCAGCCAGGAAACAAGAGCTACAGCAATGGTCTCATGGCAGGAATTGAATAGACTGCCCCGCAGCCAAACCAACTCCAACTGTTCCAACTTTCACCACTCTCTCAAGATGAAAACATCTGGGAGATTGTGTCCAATGGGCTATGCTTCAGGTATTTAATCTCTGCTAATAAGTTAGGGGGAAAGTACCTGACAAAGGAGCCTTCAGGAATATTGTAAGTTTTCAGATGAAAATGGAATATATGGTTTTCTTGTTCTATCAGTTCTATACATTGTTATGGTTTTCTTGTTCTATCAGTTCTATACATTCTATACAGGAAAGGAAATTTGCATACTGTTAGAAAACAGGGATGGTTTCTGCACGGTCACAAAATACAGTTATCTACTGGAAGACTCCAGTACAACTTAACACTGTATTCTCTTGAGTCTACCTCTAGATTATAGCTTGAAACAGCCCATTCTTCCCTATTCCCATTTCTAAGTCACCAGAATTTTTCATCCAGTCAATAGCAATGGTCTACTGATTCATTTACTTTCCTTATTACTTATCTCTCAATTAGTTCTCCACCCAGCATAGAATTGAACTTGTAAAAATCTAAAATATGTTCCTTCTTAAAACTCTTCAAAATCCTTTAATAGCACTCAAACACAATCCAAATTTCCTAACTGATCGTTATTTCTAAATTGATCTTTTTCATACTCTTCCATGAGGTATCTTTCTTAGTCTTCACTTTATTTTTTCAGGTAATCTTTGATCATTCCATTTATATAAGGTCCACTCCAATTTTATCATGCATTGTACTCTGGTTTTTACTTCAAAGTATTTATCACAATTTATAATAGTATGTATTTAGCTTCTTTCTTTTTTCTTATAAGCTCTATAATAATAGGAACTATACCTATTTTCCTTATGTCTTGCAGGTAAATAGCAATAAACAAATACTTTGGAATAAATGGACACAATGTATTAGTTTCTTAGGGCTTCCATAACAAAGTATCACAAACTGGGTACCTTAAAACATCACATATTTATTGTCTTACCATTCTGGAGGCTTTCAGTCTGGAGCTGAGGTGTCAGGAGAGCCATGCACCCCTTGAAATTTGTTGGGGAGAATCCTTCCTTGCTTTCTCATAGCTTCTAGTGTTTACTGGAAATCCTTGACATTAACAGGCTTGTAGAAGCCCATTCCAATCTGTGCCTCTGTTGTCACATGGCCATCTTCCTTCTGGTGTGTTTTGTTTTGTTTTGCTTTGTTTTGTTTTGTTGGGGGTGGGGCAGAGGGAGAGAGACAATTTTAAACAGGCTCCACACCCAGAGGGGTCTCAATCCCACAATTCTAAGACATGACCTGATCCAAAGTCAAGAGTCAGATGATTAACAGACTAAGCCACCCAGGTGCCCCTTTCCCTCTGTTTTCACATGATCTTCTTATAAGGATACTGGTCATACTATATCAAGGGCCCACCCTATTTCAGTATGACCTCATCTTAAATTAACTAATTATATCTGCAATGACTCTATTTTCAAGTAATGTCACATTCTGATGTACTGGGGATTAGGACTTCACATTATATTCTGGGGGACACAATTCAACCAATAAAAATGAATGTTGGAAGAAATATGTAAATCTCTCAATGACTATTTTATAAAGCAGAGAAAGATTTACCTATAATGTGTCTTTGGAATGAATTTACCAAATGAGGGGGTGGGGTGTGCTGGATTACCAATAAAAAATGGAAAAAAGAAAGAAAGAAGAGAAGGAAGATATCACTATATACATTTTTCCATCAAAAATAGGAAATAGGGGCGCCAGTTAAGCGTCTGCCTTCAGCTCAGGGCGTGATCCCGGTGTTCTGGGATCGAGCCCCACATCAGGCTCCTCCGCTATGAGCCTGCTTCTTCCTCTCCCACTCCCCTTGCTTGTGTTCCCTCTCTCGCTAGCTGTCTCTATCTCTGTTGAATAAATAAATAAAATCTTAAAAAAAAATAGGAAATAATGTAGACAGATAAATGCAAAAGAATGAAACTAGACCACTTTCTTACACCATACACGAAAATAAATTTAAAATGGATTAAAGACCTAAATGTAAGACCTGAAACCATAAGATGTCTGACAGAAACCATAGGCAGTTATATCTTTGACACTGGCCAAAGCAACATTTTTCTATATGCATCTCCTGAGGCAAGGGAAACAAAAGCAAAATAAACTATTTTGACTAAACCAAACTGAAAAGCTTTTACATGGCAAAGAAAGCTATCAACAAAACAAAAGGGCAACCTCCCGCATGGGGGATGATATTTTCAAATGATAGACCCAACAAAGGATTAATATCCAAAATATATATAAAGAAATGATACAACTCAATTTGCACACAAAAACAAGTAATCCAATTAAAAAATGGGCAAAGTGCCAGAATAGACATTTTTTCAAAGACATACAAATGGTTAATAGACATAGGAAAAAGTGGTCAACATCAATGATCATGAGAGAAATGAAAATCAAAACCACAATGAAATATCACCTCACAGCTGTCAGAATGGCTAGAACCAAAAAAAAAAAAAAAATAAGAAATAATAATTATTGGCAAGAATGTGAAGAAGCCGCCACCCTTGTGCACTGTTGGTGGGAATACAGACTTGTTCAGCCACTCTAGAAACAGTATGGAGCTTCCTCAAAAATCAAAAATAGAAGTACCACTTGATCCAGCGATTCCATTACTTGACATTTACCCAAAGAAAGCAAAAACACTAATTCAAAAAGATATATGTACCCCTATGCTTACTGCAGCATTATTTACAATAGCCAATGTATGGAACCAGCCCAAGTATCCACTGATACGTGGATAAAGAAGATTTGGTATATATACAATGGAATATTACTCATCCATAAAAAAAGAATGAGATCTTGCCATTTGCAATAACATGGATGGAACTAGAAGGTAAAATGCTAAGGCATATAAGTCAGAGAAAAACAAATACCAGATGATCTCACTCACATGTGGAATTTAAGAAACAAAACAAAGGGGGGAAAAAGAGACAAACAAAAAGCAGACTTTTAAATACAGAGAACAAACTGGTTGTTGCCAGAGGGGAGGTGGGGGGGGATGAGTGACATAGATAAAGGAAATTAAAAACACATTTATCATGATGAGAACTGAGTAATGTACAGAAATATTGAATCATTATATTGTACACCTAAAACTAACATAACACTGTATGCTAACTATACTTCAATAAAAAACAAATTACAAAACTGAACAAAAAAGTAGGAAATTCTGGTCAAAGGATATGAATGTTCACACTTTCTGAGGCAAAGCTGCTTAAAAATTAAGATTTTTTTTAAACTGAGTACTGTATACACAAATATTTGCTGTAATATTTTCTGTATTCTTCTCTTTGATATATTCTACAATAAGTGCAAAATCTGGAAAAAATGAGAACTGTGCCCAATGCATATAAGTGATAGAAATATAGAGCTTGGTGGGAGTAAGGGGTCAAGAAGTAAGTACTTAAATCAGAACTGTGGAAGTATCAGGAAACTACGACAAATACATGATACTTTTATTGTAAATCTATTAATTCCATCTTTTTTCACCTAGAAAGCTGGAAGCTGGTATTCATGACTCAAGAATCTCCTGACACATCCTTTCCCTTACAGATCCCAAACTGGTTTGCATTTCCTTCATTTCTGTCTCTAAAGCAATCTGACCCTATCTCCATCATAGTCTTAGAAATACACTATCTCCGGGGCGCCTGGGTGGCACAGCGGTTAAGCGTCTGCCTTCAGCTCAGGGCGTGACCCCGGCGTTACGCAATCGAGCCCCACGTCAGGCTCTTCCGTTGTGAGCCTGCTTCTTCCTCTCCCACTCCCCCTGCTTGTGTTCCCTCTCTCCCTGGCTGTCTCTATCCCTGTCGAATAAAAAAAAAAAAATAGACTATCTCCATCATAGCCTGCCTTCTGAATTAGATTATGAATTTACAAGTGGTAGGAATTATTTCCTTTCCTTATCCTAAGCAATTTTCACTGCCATGGCATTTTTCAGAAATTCATAATTTCTTTAATTAAAAGTCAAAAATAGTCTTTTAAGTATAATCATTTTATTGTGAGTCTAATATATAGGAAAATTCCATAAGCAGTTTTTAATTATATTGAACTTCTAAGCTTATCTTTAGATAAATTTCTATTAAAGCTACAATGAAAAATGACACACAAAGATTATAAAAATAGTTAATCATAACTTTTTCTATTTGCATGTCTGAAAATTATGTCATACAAGAAATATTTGAGCACAAGAAAATGCTCTGACAAAAAAATGACTAAGGGATTATTTGACAGCTGTCTGAAGTATTTGAAGAGTTGTCATGGAAAAGAGTGATTGAAATTGTTTAGTAGGTTGATTTTAACTTACACAAAAAAGAACCAGCATTATTAGATGAAGGTAAGGTTACTTTAATAGAAGTTAAAACTTTCTGAAAACTAAGGTTATGCAACAATGGGCTGAGTAACATAATGAAGAAGATGGACATATACATATAGAATTGTGGAAATTATAGCTCAGTGATGCTGCAGAATGTATTTCTACTATGGCTTGAAATCTGGATCAAATGGCCCTTAGATATCTCTGTATCTCTCTTCTTTTATGACATAACTCAGAGAAATTAAAACATAAGATGGTTTTAATATTTGTTAATGTTAAGTCATATACATAAACTACAGGGCAACTGATACTAGAATTCCTCTTAATACTTTACATTGTTCTCCAAAATATCATGAAATTGTGTATGTTTCACATACTGACAAGACAAATGGATATCCATCCATCCATATGGAAAACACACACACACACAGACACGTATCAAATTCTGGAAGAGATAACAGCAATTAACAAAAATGAAAAACACTGTAAGTGATATAAATGGTAGTGAGAATTCTTTGTGTAATGTCATAGTACTAAAGAGTACACATTTTGATTCAGGCAGGCAAATTCGAACGTTGGCTTCAGGAACTCCCCAACTATAAGACACAGGATAATTAGAAAACTAGCCAGTAAAGTAAGGATGAGGACAAGCTTTGTATGTGCTGATTGTGACAGAGTTTGTTATTGATGTACTAGTGTTAACTGACTTGCAGACAGAATGACTATGCCATGGTAGGTGGGGATTGTCAAGCTAGAAAAGGTTGCTAACTATAAAGAAGAAACAGGGGTGCCTGGGTGGCTCAGTTGGTCAAGTGCTTGCCTTCAGCTCAGGTCATGATCCTGGGGATTGAGCCCCACATTGGGCTCCCAGCTCAGCAGAGAGTCAGCTTCTCCCTCTCCCTCTGCCCCTCCCCCTCCCCCTCACTCATGCTCTTTTTCTCTCTCTCTTTCTCTCTCTCAAATAAATAAATAAAATCTTTAAAAAAAAAGAGAAAAATGAAAAAAATGGCTTTGATAAGTGTGGGCTAGTGTGAGATAAAAATAATGAAGTTGCCACTGTTTTATTTACCTTTGTGAGGCCATAATAAAAATTAACATTCAAAGACTTAATAAAGTTAAAGATAAGAGAAACACTATTTTGCATTTGAATGTCAGTTCTAAATCTGAAGTAATAGGAATAAGTAAGAATGAAAAGACATTATATATAATTTTATGTAACATATATACAAAATTTTTCACTTTGACAAGCTCTTTATTGCAAACAAATAGCAACTCTAAATTTGAATCTGCTAGTCTTTCATAATGTAGTCATTTGGAAAGTAAATTTTTGAAATTTTTTCCTTCTAAATGTAGAAATGTTCTGAATTGTTATAGAATCAGATTGTAATCTCATGCAGGTAACACACTGTGAGTGTGTGTGTTTATGTATAAAATATCCTATATTCAGCATAGGTTATTTTTTTCCCATAGAATATTCACAATAAAGTGTGCTGTTGACAGTAATATTTTGATGGATGTCTTCATATATTATATTAATATTTTGGCTGTTTTATAATTACTTTACTCCTTCATTTATCCTTTCTCTATGAAAGGAACTCTTTTTAATTTGTAAGTTAATTTACCTACTTGTTGGTATATAAATACAGTCTTGATTCTGTTTCAAGCATGCTCATCTACTGATGAATAAAATACTTCCTGGGGGCTTAAAATAACTTTCTTCTAAACATGCATGCTCTTACCAAATTGACTATTAATAATTTCAATGAAGAGAGAATAATGTTTTCCCCTATAATGCAGTTTTGTTGTATGGATTTATAATTTCTAATTGATACAATCTAGCTGTAGTCTCTGGTTTTGTCCTTAAGGGTTTCTTGAAGAATCCTATTTCTTATTTCACACTTGATTTTACATTTTTCCTCTTAGAATATGTTTTGTTTGATTCTTACTGTCTAAGCAGCTTTTTTGAATCATAGATTATAGCTTGCACATTACAGTGTCACTTATTGGTTATATATATGTTTCTCGCTGATCCCATAGGCTTGCTTCAGCATAATTTATTCCTTCCTTTGACTTTTCTTTTATCTTTTCTTTCTTACATAAAACTCTTTAATCTGTTATCGAATATACACATGAATATATTTTAATACTTCACAAAATTATTAAAAAATCTGAGAACTGATAAAGCTAGTCTTAATAACAGAGCCATATCTTTCATACAAAACTTTTTATTAAAATTGGAATTTGAGCATCAAAAAATTGCCATAAATTCTAAAAATATTTCTGTGAGCATTTTGAAAACTCTAATTTACTGGGCAATTAATGTGAATTCTTTTCAAATGTCTGTGTGATCTTTTATACTATAGTCTTTACAGGAATAGGATGAAGTACTTATACAGAACAGGTGTTCTAAAAAATAATTCAAGTACAAGTTAAAAAGTCTAAGTTNGTTAGTTAGAATACCCTGGAAGAGAATAAAAAACTATCTCCTTCACCTGCCAGACTATGAAAATTAAATGACTTAGTATTGCTTTTTAACTGTTAGTGGAAATGTAAGTACATGCCATTGGAGTGATCTTTTGTTGCTTTAATGATAATAAATATAATTTACATATCATGTTATTCTTTCAAAAGTGTTTTCCCTATGGGGTGCCTGGGTGGCACAGCGGTTAAGCGTCTGCCTTCGGCTCAGGGCGTGATCCCGGCGTTGTGGGATCGAGCCCCACATCGGGCTCCTCTGCTAGGAGCCTGCTTCTTCCTCTCCCACTCCCCCTGCTTGTGTTCCCTCTCTCGCTGGCTGTCTCTATCTCTGTCAAATAAATAAATAAAATATTAAAAAAAAAAAAAAAAAAAGCGTCTGCCTTCAGATCAGGGCGTGATCCTGGCGTTATGGGATTGAGCCCCACATCAGGCTCTTCCGCTACGAGCCTGCTTCTTCCTCTCCCACTCCCCCTGCTTGTGTTCCCTCTCTCGCTGGCTGTCTCTATTTCTGTCGAATAAATAAATAAAATCTTAAAAAAAAAAAAAGTCTAAGTGTTTGATTTTTTAGGTAATACTTTAGTCAAAATGGAAATCACTGCATAGGCTTTAACATACAATGCGTGCGTGTGTGCGCGTGCACACACACACACACACACAAAACCCAAATCTCACCAGCATTAGTTTGTTGATTAATTTTCTTGCCAGTGGAATAATTTCCTCAATCAGCAACACTAGCTGTCCCAACAAAGGCTTTGCCAGTGTCCACTATCTGACCCTTGCCTTAGAAAGGGGTACTGGAAAAGTTTCCCTCATAGCATCTGTACAGATTTTGTGTCTACATTCAGAGATTGCTAGCTTTCTTGTAGTACTGTAGCTGGGAATTTTTCATTTCCACACACTTCTTTGTTTGTTTGTTTATTTGGGGAGGGTTGTTTTGTTTTGTTTTTTTTAGCCAGAATCCCTCCTTTTCAGCCTTCAATTTTATTTTATTAGATAGCAAAGTGAATAGAGGGCTCAGCTTTATATAAAATAATGGCAGAAATGTTGATTAATTGGGCTATTCTATACATTCCCTCCTCTGACAAGCAAAAGAGGGGAATATGATAAAGACTACTTCTGGCATCTTACACATTCTAGATACTCAGAATAGCCTTTGTTTCAAGGTACAGGAAAGAAAAAAAAATACTGTCTTTGATAGCATTACCCAATTCTTGGCCCCAAAAAACCATTTTGTGGCCAAAAAAAAAAAAACAAAACAAAAAAACCCACACCATTTTGTAGCATTAAAAGTGAAGACTGCAGGGCCAGAAATTGACCTGAATACTGGTGGAACAAACTCCACAACTAAAGGTAGAGAAGAGCCCACTTTGAAGAAGGTAGGAAGTGCAGAGATGCAATCTGAGTGAGAAACAGATCATAGCTTCTGAGGTGGGGAGGAAGCCAAGGTCATGCAGAAGGGCAAGAGACAGATTAACACACAGGGGAATGTATGGGGAAAACAAATCCCCATAGCATTTGTCTTAGAAAACAAGAGGCACCAAATTTCATAAGTTCTTGCAACCAGGGATGCTTAAAGCCTGGAGTTCTAACCGTCAGGAGGCTTGGCTCAAGGAGAACCCAAAGGCTGGGACACCCGAGTGACTCAGTCGGTTAAGCGTTTGCCTTCAGCTCAGGTCATGATCCCAGGGTCCTGGGATCAAGTCCTGCAATGGGCTCCCTGCTCAGCGAGAGGCCTGCTTCTCCCTCTGCCTGCCACTCCCCCTGCTTGTGATCTCTAACATGCGCTCTCTCTCTGGCAAATAAATAAATNTAAAAAAAAAAAAAAAAAAAAAAAAAAAAAACGAGAACCCAAAGTCACTGGGGCTGCTCTTGGAGAGAAGGCAGGGCAAACAGCCCAGGGACACAAAGCCTGGAAACAGTGATCTGAAGAGCACCTGGCCACAGAGTGGGTATGTTACTTGCTCATCTGGAAGCCTGTTCCTGAGAGGCAGCATTCATGGAGAGACCCATCTGGGAACAAAGGAACTGGGAGGTACCATTTTCCTCCCCATCCCTCAGTATAAACACAGGGCAACCTGTGGGAACCAGTGCAGTGCCAAAACCCAACACCTAACTTGCTTACACTAAGCCCTGCCCCCCATGCCCCAGTGGACTCACCCTTCCCAGTCATACTTGTCTCACTGCCAGCGTGGGCCCTCTCCCCCAGAAGACAGGCCCACCCCTACTCACACCACGTCTCCCAACACGGGAGTTTTACAGAGCCTCCTCGGTTCCAGATGGTGGCAGTGGTGACAGGTCTCACTCCACAAGCAGACCAGAGCACACCTAGTTAAAATGTGCCACCCTTAAGGCCAGGGGCCAAACACTGCCCACAACAGGCAATGAGAGCCTTTGCAGATGGCTGGATAAAGTGGCCAGGACAAACACAGCACATGCAGCACATATTGGAGACACTACTGGAACCACCAGGCCCTGCAGAACAGGGGATACTACATGGCAGGACACTACAGAACTTCTTCTTAATAAGGCCATTACCCTCAAGAATAGGAGATGTAGCTGATTTTCCTAACACACAGAAACAGGCACAGGAATATAGACAAAATGAGAAGACAGAGAAATTTATCCCAAATGGAAGAACAGGACAGGGCCACAGCCAAAGATCTAAGTGAAACAGACATAAATAACATTCCTGAAAGAATATTTAAAGCAATGATCCTAACAAAACTCAATAGAATTGATAAAAGAGTGGAAGACATCAGTGAAACCCTTAACACAGAGATAAAAAAAGAACCAATCAGAGAATGAAAAATACAGTAAACGAGATTAGAAACATGTTTGATGCAATGAGCAGCAGGCTAGAAAAAGCAGAGGAACAAATTAATAACCTAGAAGACAAAGTAATCAAGATGAACAAAAGAGAAAAAAGAATTATGCAAATGAAAACAGACTTAGGGAACTCAGTGACTCCCATCAAACATAATAACATTCGCATTATAGGAGTCCCACAGAAACAGAAAGAAAAGGGGATAGAAAATTTATTTGAAAAGATAATGGCTGAAAAGCTCCCTAATCTGGGGAAGGAAACAGATATCCAGATCCAGGATGTATAGAGAACCCAAAACAAAATCAACTAAAGCAGACCCACACCAAGACATATTATAATTAAAATGGCAAAATATACTGACAGAGAAAAAAAATCTTAAAAGCAGCAAGACTAAAGAAGACAGTTGGGGTGCCTGGCTGGATCAAATGGTTGGGTGTCTGACTCTTGGTTTTGGCTCAGGCCATGATCTCATGGGTCATGGAATGGAGCCCTATGTCGGGCTCCACCATCAGGGGGAAGTCTGCTTGAGGATTCTCTCCCTCTGCCCCTCCCCCCACTCACTGACATTCTCTCTCTCTAAAATAAATCAATAAATCTTTAAAACAAAAACAAAAAATGGAAGAAAGAAGACAGTAACATACAAGGGAAACCCCATAAGGCTAGCAGGGGATTTTCTAGCAAAAACTTTCCAAGACAGAAGGGAGTAGCATAATATATTCAAAATACTGAATGGGAAAAATCTACAGCCAAGGATATTCTATCCAGCAAGGCTATCATTCAGAATAGGAGGAGAGATCAAGATTTTCTCAAACAAAAATTAAAGGCGTTCATGATCACTAAATCAGCCCTGCAATAAATATTAAAGAGGACTCTTTGAGTGGAGAGGAAAGACCCACAGTGACAGTATGAAGTTAGGAAAAACAAAAGCAGTAAAAATGAATATTTCTGTAAAATATAAGTCAAGAAACTCACAAAACAAAAGGAGTAAAATAAGACAACATATAGTTAGGATGTGAGGAGGAGAGGAATAAAGATGGTTTCAAACTTAAACAACCATCAATTTAATACAGACTGCTACATGCAGAAGAAGTTATTTACAAACTTAATGGTAACCACAAATCAAAAACCACTCATAAATATGCAAAGCATAAAGAGAAAGAAATCCAAATATATCACTAAAGAAAACCAGCAACCTATGAAAGGAAGACAAGCAAGGATCAGAGAAAATCCTCAGAAACAATCACAAAACTTGTAATAAAATGGGAATAAATACATATTTACCAATAATTACTTTGAATGTAAATGGACTAAATGTTCCAATCAACAGACATATGGGGGGCAGAAAGGGGAAAAAAACAAAACAAAACACAAGACTCATCTTTTTGATGCTTACAAGAGACTCATTTTATACCTAAAGAGACCTGCATATTGAAAGTGAGGGAACAGAGAAACAGTTATCATGCAAGGGGATGTCAGAAGAAAACTAGAATAGTGATACTTACATCAGACAGACTAGACTTTAAAACAAAGACAGCAACAACAGACAAAGAAGGACACTACATAATAATAAAGGGGACAGTCCAATAAGAATTATAAATACTTATGCATCCAACATGAGAGCATTCAAATACATAAAACAGTAAATAACAAACATAAAGGAACTAATAGATAATAATACAGTAACAGTAGGGGACTCTAACACCCCACTTAAATCAACAGATTGTCTAAACAGAAAATCAACAAGTAAACAAGGAAACGATGGCTTTGAATGACACACTGAATAAAATAGATTTAACTGATATATTTAGAACATTCCATCCTAAAAACAGCAGAACACAAATTCTTTTCAATTGCAGATGAAACATTCTCCAGAAATAGACCACATATTAGGTCACAAAACAAGCCTCAACAAATTAAAAAAGACCGAGGTCATACAATGCATCTTTTCTGACCATAAGGCAATGAGACTAGAAGTCAATTATAAGAAAAATCTGGAAAGACCACAAATATATGGAGGTTAAATGACATGATACTAAACAACAAATGGGTCAACCAGGAAATAGAAGAAGAAACTAAAAAGTACATGAAAACAAATGAAAATGAAAGCATATTTGTTCAAAACCTCTGGGATACAGTGAAAACAGTTCTGTGAGGGAACTTTATAGTGGTATAGGCCTACCTCAAGATGCAAGAAAAATCTCAAACAACCTAACCTTACACCTAAAGGAGCTAGAAAACAAACAAAAACAAAATGTTAAACCAGTAGAAGGAAGGAAATTATAAAGATTAGAGCAGAAATTTGGGGCACCTGGGTGGCTCAGTCAGGTAGATGTCTGTCTTTGGCTCAGGTCATGATCCCAGGGGCCTGGGATTTAGCTCCATGCTGGACTCCCTACTCAGCATGGTGCCTGCTTCTCCCTCTCCCTCTGCTCCTTCCCCCTGCTCACTCTCTCTCCTGCTCGCTCGCTCTCTCTCTCTCTCAAATAAATAAAATCTTTAAAAAAAAGATTAGAGCAGATATAAATTATATAGAAACTTAAAAAATAGAACAGATCAATGAAAACAGGGGCTGCATCTTTTTAAAAAATCAATAAAATTGATAAAACACTAGCCAGGTTTATCAAGAAAAAAAAAGATAAGATCCAAATAAAATGAAAGAGATAAATAACAACCAACACAACAGAAATACAATCAATCATAAAATATTATGAAAACTATATGCTGACAAACTGGACAACCTAGAAGAAATTCTACATAAATTCCTAGAAACATAACCTACCACAACTGAAATAGAAAGAAATAAAAAAATTTGAACAGATCAATAACCAGAAAAGAAACTGATTCAGTAACCAAAAAACTCCCAACAAAAGTCAAGGACCCGATGGCTTCACAGGTGAATTCTACAGAACATTAAAGAAGAGTTAATACCTATTCTTCTGAAACTATTCCAAAAAATAGAAGAGGAAGGAAAACTTCAAAATTCATTCTATGAGGCCAGCATTACTCTGACATCAAAATCAGATAAAGAAACCGCTAAGGGGAACTACAGATCAATATCCCTGATGAACATAGATGCAGAAATCCTCAACAAATTATTAGCAAACTGAATCTAACAATACATTAAAAAAATCATTCATCATGATCAAGTGGGATATATTCCGTGCTGCAAGGGTAGTCCAATATTCACAAATCAACCAATGTGATACATCGCATCAACAAGAGAAAGGGTAGGGGTGCTTGGGTGGCTCAGTCAGTTAAGTGTCTGCCTTTGGCTCAGGTCATGATTCCAGGGTCCCAACAAAGACATCCAGGTAGCAAACAATCATATGAAAAGATGCTCAACATCACTCAACCCTCTTGCACCGTTGGTGGGAATGCAAACTAGTGCAGCCACTGTGGGAAACGGTATGAAGGTTCCTCAAAGAGTGAAAAATAGAACTACCCTACAATCTGGCAATCGCGCTACTGGGCATTCACCCAAAGAATACAAAAACACCAATTCAAAGGGACACATGCACCCCTATATTTACAACAGCACTATTTACAATAGCCAAGATATGGAAGCAGCCCAAGTGCCCATCGATTGAAGAATGGATAAAGAAGAGGTGGTATATATTTACAATAGAATATTATTCAGCCATAAAAAAGAATGAAATGTTGCCATTTGCAAGGACATTCACAGAGCTAGAGAGTATAATGGTAAGTAAAATAAGACAGTCAAAAAAAGACAAATACTATATGATTTCACTCATATGTGAAATATAAGAAACAAGACAAAAGGAGAGAGAGAGAGAGAAACACCAAGAAACAGACTCTTAATTATAGAGAACAAACTGATGGTTACCAGAGGGAAGGTGGGTGGGGGGATGGGTTTATAAGTGATGGGGATTAAGGAGCACATTTGTGTGATGAGCACCAGATAATAAACTGAATTACTGAATCACTATATTGTACACTCGATACTAACATTACACTGTATGTTAACCAACTGGAAATAAAATAAATACTTTAAAAAAGTGACATGGATATTTATATGTCTGACTTAGTCATCAATTTGAGCACACCAAATCAGAACATACATCTAAATCAATAAAGAATGTGAATGGGACAGCTATGTATTATACAAATGTAGCACAGGATCCTTACTACCATCAGAGAGCAGATTTCACAGAGAATAAACATATGGCTATCTAGGATTATAAAGAGCGCTCTGCAAAACTGAATTAAGTTAGGTAGATAGATATAGAGATGGATGTATACATGGAGGGAGGGAGGGAGGGAAGGAAGGAAGGAAGGAAAGGAAGAAAGGAAGGAAAGGAAGAAAGAAAGAAAAGAGAAAGAAAGACAGAAAGAAAGAAAAAGGGAAAGAAGGAAGGATGGACAGATAGATATGGCTTAGCTTCATTTTACTTCTTTGTTACTTAAAACTTTCTGAGATAGTTTCAGAAAGTCTATGCAGTCTCCACAAATTGCTCAAGTAGGAGGCTGGGCAAAAAATGTACAACAATGAAGAACATTATGCCAAGTACAAAAAAAGTGTGCTCTCCGCGATAACCCATTTGTTGCTGATCTGCGCACTGCAAAATAACATTAAATCCCCAAATAACGTTCTTTTGCTCATTAAAATTCAGATGGACATCTTCCTACCCCAGTACCTAAGTTCATGGTAAGGGAAACTGCGCCTTACCACAATATTTTGCATAATCTATTTGCTATGGACTCAGTATTTGTGTAACCTCCCTGCCTCATTCATATGTTGAAACCCTAATTCCAAAGTGATGATTTTGAAGGTTGGGGCCATTGGAGGTAATTAAATCATAAAGGTGGAGCTCTAATGAATGGGATTAGTGCCTTTACAAGAACAGGCTTCAGAGCTCGCTCACTCTCTTTTGCCATATGAGTATAAAACACGGAGTTGGTAATCTACAACCCAGAACCGGGCTCTCACTGGAACCAACATAGTCCTGGCACCCTGATCTCTGACCTGCAGCCTCTAGAACTGTGAGAAAATATTTCTCACCAGTCTATGGTACTTTGCCATTAGCAGCCTGAGGTAAGACAGTATTTCTTTGCGTATTAAGCAATTCATAATTTTTAAGCATTTTGCATAGCATGTTTAGTAACAACACTTAAAAGATTTTAAGATTCTTTTGAGAGGCATCATTGAACAGAGTATCTCCTTTACTTCTGTCCTATAACAAGTGGTAATAATTGTGGCATTGGTTTCGTAGGTACTACATTGTATCTTTCTGCTTTATTCTCTGGTGTGCACAATGAGACTAAAAAGCAAAAATGTGACAGAAAAGAAAAAAAAACTTAAACTTTAAAAACCTCCTAATTTAAGAGCATATTTTAAATTATACAATTCTCTAAACTGCTAATGAAAATGATAGTCATTATTGTCTATCAAGTTATGTAACAAAAGCAAGTCAATGCAAAGAAAATAATGTATTTAAGTTATAAAAATAGAAAGGGGCTCAGCTTTAAAAAGAAGCTTTTGATTTCATTCTGGATGTAACATACAGAACAAAAGTGCATGCATTTAATTAATATATCCCATTTTAGACAAGAATAATTGCATTTTAATTACAGCATTTAAAACAAGATCACATTTCGGAGACTCAGGTTCCCCAAGTAAAGGTTTTAGCAAATGTCTCGGTTTAGAAATAGGTAAATGGAGGTTATTTCTAGGCAGAAGGAAGATCCCAGATGGCCAGCTTTGAAACAAATACAAAATAATATGGGAATAAATCTTTAAAAATATTTTGTGGTTCAAATTTCATGCAGTCATGAAGTTGAGATCAAGTCTTACAAATATATGAAATTACCCATGCAAACCAAAAATAAATCCATGATTACCGAACATTTGAGCTGCAACATCAAAAGGCACTATCTACTGTTAGTGATTAAGTATATCCATCTGTAGGAAAGGGCCCTGGGAGGCTAGAACCAGGTAATCTGAGCCTCAAGGGCCTGGAAAACATAAGGAAAACTGATGAAAAATTCTTATGGGGGAAAACACTCTCCACTAAGAAGAGAGATAGATGGCCCCTGGTAACCTGAGAAAAACGTATCAGTTCTACATGTCTGCCTATGCAGACTTCAGAAGGACACTGTGAATGAACCAAACTTTAAGAGACTCCTTGTGCATTAAATTCAATTCTGGCTATTCTACAAAGAGTACCGTCCTTTTGAATAATAATAATAATAATAATAATAATAATAATAATATAGTAGCAGAAATTAAAATGGAGATTTTAATGTGTCAGGCAGTATTCTACAGGATTTATAGCTAATCCTCACAACAACCTTAAGAAGTGGAAATTTTACTGTTTTAATTTTATATATGAGAAAAATACAGGATGGAATTTAATCTTCATATAGCTAATACATAGCAAGGGCAGAATATGAATAAAAAATCATAATCACAATGACTGTTTTGCAGTCTTCTAAGAGGCCTATTTTTTAAAAGATTTTATTTATTAGAGAAAGAGAGAGAAAGAGCACATACTAGCAGGGGGAGGGGCAGAGGGAGAGGGAGAAGCAGGCCCCCTGTTGAGCAGGAAGCCCAGTGCAGGGCTCCGGTTCCATCCCAGAACCCTGTGATCATGAGCTGAAGGTAGACGCTTAACTGACGGAGTCACCCAGGAACCCCCAAGAGGCCTATTCTAAAGAACTGCTTGGATATGTACTGGAAGACAGTGCATCTTAGCTTATTAAAAATCAGAAGAACAGAAAGCTCTTTAAAGAGATTGACTTTTTCTAGTCAGTGAGCCAAAACCTTAAAGTCACTGAAATGGAGACAGTGAAGTGGCCACCAGTATTTCTGTCCTCTTCTGCTCTGAATGCAGCTTTCATGATGTTGGTTTGCAACACTGTATCTACTGAAATGCAAGGAGTGTCTTTGGGGGAAAAAATATGGCTAAGTTACCTGTATTCTTTTTCAACACAAATTCAATTAAATGTATGCTTATTTTCTCTTTGCACACCACACAAAAATAGCTGTACTGCTTTTTATTACATTTGGCACATATATTTGAGATGGCATGACATACAATACAGAATCCATGTTATGCATATAATCAAGTTTGGGGCCACATAGAGCGCCTCAAAGAGTTAAATAATCACTGACTAGAGCAGAGTTTCCCCACCTTGGCACTACTGAAAGACAAAGTAATTCTTTGTTGTAGGTGTTATACTGTGAATCATGGGATTTTTTTTAAGTAGATTTATTTATTTACTTTTAATGTAATCTCTACACCCAAAATGGGGTTTGAACTTAATGACCCCAAGATCAAGAGTCACATGCTCTTCTAAGCAGCCACGCACAGCAATCAGGGTCTTTTAACAGTATCCACAGATGTCAGCAGCGCTCCCCTGGTCGTGACAAACTGTCTCTAGAAACTGCCCAATTTCCCATAAGGCAAAATTTTCCCCAGTTGAAAACTACTATGCTAGAGCGTCTGTAAACATGGATTCAAACCACATTGCTTTTTATTTAGGCAACTCTATCGGGGCATGATCTAAAGTGAACAGCAGCTATTATTTATTTAATAAAGTTTAATAAACTTTCTCTTGGAAAAATACATATGGACAGCAATAATGTGTGTGTGTGTGTGTGTGTGTGTATGTGTGTGTTTCAAGACAAGGGAAATAAGTTAATGAAGAACTGAAAATCTATACGTTCACGAGAGGGAAAGAATTCTCTAGCAAATAGCAAATATTATCCAACCAAATGCAAACAGCCAAGTATATGATTACCTTTTATTAACTTTTCATTTTGAAATAATTTTAGACTTACAGAAAATGTTTCACATGGTATAATTATTGAAACAATTAAATCAACACTGACTCAATGCAATGAACTAATCTATTGGAATTACCCGCTAGCATTCTTTTCCTGGTTCTAGATTTCAATCTGGGATCCCAGATTTCATTTATTTGCCATATTTTTTTAGACTTTTCCTATTTGTAACAGTTCCTTAGTCCTTCTTTGTTTTTCATTACCTTGACACTGTTGAGTATTAGTTATTTTGTGGAACGTCCCTTGGTCTTGATTAGTCTGTTATTTCTTCATGGTTAAAGTTAGGCATTTCTTGACTAACTACCCTAAAAGTAATCGATGCCCTTCTCAACGCATCATATCAGGAGGAACACAAGGAAGATGTGTCTTATTACAGGTGAGGTTAACATTAATGACTTAAGACACTTAAGACAGTGTCTTCTGGACTTTTCCAGTGTAAAGTTACTATTTTTCTCTGGAATTAATAAAACTCTTATGGAGAAATACTAAAAAAATGCATATCCTGTTTCTTATACTTTAATCCACTGATTTACCTTCCATTGTTGATTCTTGCCTGTGGCAATTAGTGCTGTGCTGTTTGCCTAATGGTGATTTGGGAAGTCTATGGTAAGGGACAGCTATTCCTTTCCCACATTTATCATTCATTCAGTAATTTTTTATGT
Source organism: Ailuropoda melanoleuca (assembly GCF_002007445.2). Classification (NCBI taxonomy): domain Eukaryota; kingdom Metazoa; phylum Chordata; class Mammalia; order Carnivora; family Ursidae; genus Ailuropoda; species Ailuropoda melanoleuca. The sequence goes on along the minus strand of NC_048232.1, from coordinate 37,526,131 downwards.
TAATTGAATCCATGGATACTTTTTAGTCTGTTGCTTAAAATCCATTACTCTCCTTATTTATTTTGTTCTTTGAGTATGAAAATCATGCAAATCTTAAAAACTGAAAGAAGTCAGTTACTGTCAACAGATTTTGGATGCTAGGATGAGGCAGAAGGCAGAGGGTTTTATAAGAGAACTTCAGTGGTTTTTTGATCTGTCACAATAAAACATTTGTCCGTTTCAATTGTCAAAGTTATCGGATAGATTTAAAGGGGATATCTGACTCTGGATCACATACTGAGAGCCTCAGAAAGGGGTTCAGATGTCTTCTAAGCAAAACCCATTAAAACCATGGTAATTTGGGGAGGATATCTATATTCTAAAAAGGATTGATTCAAAAATTTTGTCTAAAAGATTTTGGTAAGGAAGTTTTCTTTTTGGTTTGCTTCAAAATATTTGTCTTCATTATATGGAAACCTGAAATTTCATTCTTTAAAATGTATAGTGTAGGACAGTTGCTAAGAACATGGGCTGGAGCTGGATAACTATGGCTGGAATCTACATTCCACCTATGAATTGTCTAAAGCTTCTTCAAGTTACTTAACTCCCTCTAAACCTCTGTTTTCTTAAGTCTCCTTTGCTTTAATAAAGGAAGACAAAAATGGTACCTCTCTCATGCTGATGTTACCAGGACTGGAGGAGATAAATAAATGTGAAGTGTTTAGTGATGTGCTAAGCACAAAGTAAGACATCTAGAAATGATATGTGTGATTATTTTATGAACATTTTTTTAAAGGCAAAGCCAATTAAAAATTATAAGAAGCAGGCAGAAGGCATTTTGCTTTTCCTTGAATTAAATTTGAATGACCTTAGGGGAGCCTGAGTGGCTCAATACGGTAAACATCTAACTCTTGGTTAGATGGCTCAGGTCATGATCTCAGAGTCATGAGAAAGAGCCCCACGTTGGGCTCTGGGCTTAGGATCTGCTTGGGATTCTTTCCCCCTGTCTCTCCCTCCCCCTCTGCTCCTCCCCTTGCTCATGCTCTCTCGCTCTCTCTAAAATAAATAAAATCTTAAAACAATTTTGAATGACCTTAAAATACTTTGATCTATTTTCTGTAAGAAATCACCACTATTGTTATATACATATAATGGAATGTTACTCAGCCATCAAAAAGAATGAAATCAGGGCACCTGGGTGGCTCAGTTGGTTAAGCGACTTGCTTCAGCTCAGGTCATGATCTTGGAGTCACAGGATTGAGTCCCACATCCAACTCCCTGCTCAGCAGGGAGTTGGCTTCTCCCTCTGACCCTCCCCCTCTCATGCTCTCTCTCTCTCTTTAATTCTCTCTCATTCTCTCTCAAATAAATAAATCTTTAAAAAAAGAATGAAATCACACCATTTGCAATGATGTGAATGGAGGTAGAGTGCTAAGCAAAATAACTCAATCAGAGAAAGACAAATACTATGATTTCTTTCATATGTGGAATTTAAAAAACAAAACAGATGAACATATGGGAAGGGAGAGGAAACGAAAAAAAAAAAAAAGAGCGAAACAAACCACAAGAAACTTTTAACTATAGAGAACAAACTGATGGTTGATAGAGGCAAGTGGGTGGGGGCTGGGCTAGATGGGGGATGGATATTAAGGAGTGTACTTGATATAATGAGCACTGGGTGTTGTTTGTAAGTGATCAATCACTGAATTCTACTCCTGAAACCAATATTGTACTGTATGTTAACCAACTAGAATTTAAATAAAAATTTTTAAAAAAGAAATTCAAAAGTAAGAAAAATTAAACAACATAAAAACATAAGAAAAAAATCAGAGAATATTAGAAGCAAAGTCAGGACAGTGGTTGCCTCTGGAGGAAGGCAGTCAAAAAAAAAAAAAAGGAATCATTACTATTATCTCATAAAAATTACCTAAAGTCCAAGCCCTTAATTACTGGAAATATGTATTTTGCCCCATCCTTTGAAATTTCTTTTCTTAGCACTTTTCCTTCTTCCTACATGTCTAAATTATCTTTTCTAGTATCCACTGCTGTTCTGATATGAACTCAAAGTGTCTTTACAGTTCAGTAATTCTCTTTACAACTAGGGCTAGTCAACAATTCAAACCATACCTTGAGATTTTATTTTATTTTATTGTTAATTTCAATGACTACAGTTTTCATTTCTGTAATTTCTATTTGATTCTTTTTTGAATCTGCCTGCATTTTTCTTTCTCCTTTGAGGATAATGAGTTACTTGTCTTGAAGTCCCTTTCACATTTTTTCTGATGTCTACATTTCAAGGTACAAGTCACTCATTTTTTTCATCCTCCACTGTCTAGGACAGTTCATTTCTTTGCCATGCTTGAGGTCTTTGAGTTGGAGTTTACGTATCCTCAGCAGGCATGACTTTCCATGGGGTCACCGCGTGCCCTGGACTGCAGGATGCCCTCCAGAGGACCATTCTGCATTCAACACCACCAGGGCCCTGTGGGTCTGGATCAGTGTTTATACTGATTCCTCAGCTGATGTCCCTCACTACTTTAGTCATGTGAATTTGGACGCTACAGCAAGGTGCTAGTATGAGGTTCCAATTTTGCAAAGAGAAAAGTTTTCACCCAAAGTCATAAAAGTCGGCAAACATTTTTGCTGTTTTCTAAAATAGTGAATCAAGGTACTTTTTTTTTCTTTTCGAGTCCCCATTCTTCATTGCTTTTGTCTTTATGCAGATAATAAAGCTCTAGCTCAGCTAAGTATTTATACCGAAAGCCCTGACTTCTCTCTCTCTCTCTCTCTCTCTGTTGGGCTTTTGTGACATTGTAAGATGATGAAGTACTGGCTATTAATCTCTTCTTCATTTCCAACAGAAGGTATCAAACTCAATTATGTATACACACTTTAAAACATTTTTTATTTTATCCAACACTTGATGTGTTTAAAAAACATAAAGTGATTCTTTCCACATCAGCTCACTCCATCACAATGGCTGGAGTTCTATAGCCAGTTTCTAAGAGTGGCTATACTAAGATTAAATTTATTTAAGAGTTACAGAAATTGAATTTACAGCCATAATTTAAGTACCCATTTAACCTACCTGTTGTTAGTCTTGAAGATGACTTTGTACCTAAGACTCAGGAAATGAACCTGGTATTGACTGAAGAGCTCCATGAAAAGGGACACTCTCCTTCTGAAAATGCAGGATCTTATTCCTGTGATAATCACCAATTTCAGAAGTCAGTACAGTTCCTGTGAATGTTAAAATGATCTTCTCTCTATCCTGACGCTTTCTGTGTATATAATTATATAATAATTATAAGGGAATATAAAGCTTCTGTGATTACAACTCTACCCTCTTTTGCCTATTTGTCAGTAAATTATTTTGTTAATGCATTTATTCATGGTCCGTCTTTTTTAAGGAAAGGTTTTAAACTAATAGACAGTATTATGCAGTGTTTAAAAGTTCTTATGTGAATTCATTAATATTAAAGGCACAATTATCTACCTAAAACTGGGTGAAATTTCATGGGGCAGGTGTCTCAATGAAATGTTAAGATCTAATTTTAATTTTTAAAAGATCTACTAATTTTTATTATTCAATTTCTATAGCAATTAAGTTTTTTTGAGTACTCACTGCTGTAAGCCTTGATAAAACCAGATTCCAGTCACATATGCTTGACTGCTTACAGTGAAGCTTTTTCAGATTCCATTTAATTTTATATGTCAGAGGGTTCACTATTCCTATCATGCCATTCCCCATTTATAAAATTATAGATCAAAATTCTTCCTTCTGCACAATGTTATGTAATTTTCAATCACCAATAAAAAACCATAAGCTTTTTTACCAACCATAGAGATGAGCAGAATATATAGAAGAAAAACACTTTTCATGCATAATAGATATTCCTAGATCTCCTGCAGTGTCCCAAAACAATAAGTCTAGAAGTGAAACCGCCCTCTAAATTATATTACCTTGAGGAACTATATGCCTCAAGTCTTTTCTGACTCTCTTAGTTCCACAATGCATTTTGAAAAATTTGTTTCAGCCACCAAAAGTTCAACAAATTTGGATCTCTGAGCCCTATGTCCATCATAATCTTCTAAACTCTGAAAAATGACAAAAATGTGTTTATTCTTTAGTCCAACATTGCTTTAGGTCCAGAGTTTATTTGATTACTGCCTATTATATATTACTTTAGCCTTGGTGCAGAGTACAACCTTCTTTCTTTTGTTTTTCAAAGCACAGATAACTGCCTCCTGCCCACCTGTTTCCCCCTCTGCTGTAGTACCAGAAGCTGGTTTGATGGATATTTAAGCAAACAGCTCCTTATAGTGCTATAAGGAAATATTTTCAAAGATAAAATGCTTCACACTGTGAACAGACTAGCTGGTATTCTTTTTAGCTATAAAGTCCTATGATACTCTGACCACAGACAGATACCACAACGCAGCTGTTTGCAAACAAAGATACAATAGCACTTCCATTCCACATTATTTCCTCTATAAATTTCATCCCATTTCCTTATTATAGTAGATATAATATTGTAGGGAAATAACATAATGTAAATTAATTACAATAAGGACAAGATGGTAATTAAATTACATTTTATTATTCTATATATCATGCAGGAATATGTTGGTCAGCTCATGTAGGTGATGAGTAACCGCTTGTTTCCTTTGCATAGTATGTACTGTTATATGGTAAAAATCCTAAGAAGAGGAACTTTGTGTTATTTAAAGCTGTAATCTCACAGCCTGGCTTAGTGCCTTGTAGGCTTTTTATAATGAAGGAGTGATTTGAGTATGAGAATATTAATAAGATTATCACTTGCTATGCTACTAACATTTAATAACCATCCCACAGCTTTTGAAAGAATATGAGATTCCAGACTTATTCTCCTTAGCTATCATCTCTCATCAAACGCTGCCCATTAAACACATAAATACATGTATAAACAAACAAGCTAACTAATTAACTTTTACTATCCCTAAAGTAGGGAATTACTAACTTTTAATACAGAACCACCTCTTCAAGAGTTACCATGCTGTATTATCCAGAGGGAGTGTCTTTGATAGCTATAAAACCTAAAGGTTAGTCTATTACCTGTTAAAGAATTAAATGACCTGTAACTCTCAGACATACTTCAAGCCACCTCAAGTGATATGAGAGCAGAGCCAGAAGGCCACAGAGCAAAAGTGAAATTCCAACCAAGATGACATTTTATCTCACTGATGATGACAGAGACTTTTTTCCAAAGTGATAGACATATAGCAGCATGTCTCAAACCTTTTTCTTTATTGCCCCTTATGGAATATTTTATTACACATTTATTTTTCTTAATTATCTTTTTACCATGAAATTTTAATGCCATAGATAGAGTGTGGGTATGGGAGTGTGTGTGTGTGTGTGTGTGTGTGTGTATACTATAAGCATAGTTGTGCTTTATACATAAAAAAATAAAATTTTTTTTCACATCACAAGCCTTTGGGACAAAAGCATCACACTTGAGAACGGATGGCCTATACCAACATTCCAAAGTGCTGGCTTTTAGCAGTGCCAAAATGTTGAGGGTATCATTCTAAGAACAATGAAAACCATGAGAGGTGGGCAAGAGTATCTCTGTAAATGTATATGTAAGGATGTAAGGGTGAAAGTAAGGATGTGTGCACATGGGTATATGTCTGTATATGGAGCTGTAATGGCTCTCAGTGAAACACTCTGAGTGTGGTGGACAGGATTCCTAAAATCTGGAACGCAAAACACTGCTCAACATTTGGGGAATCTAGCCAATGCTAGATCTTTGTAGACATATTCTCTCTTGAAGTGAACTCACCACCAGAGTTGAAAATGACTGTCTCAGAGTGTAGCTTATTCCCAGCTAGAAATCTCAAGAAAGATGGGAAAAAAGAAGATTAGCATAGAAGGACCGGAATAGGAGGATGACAATGTTTTTATAGACAAGATGGGATAGGGGCTCTGGGTGGTTCAGAGCCCTACCTAGCACTGGATCCGGTTTCTAAATATGGTTCTCCACAAAAAGGGAGCACGGCTTCTTAGAAAAAAGAAAGATCAAAGAATGACAGAAATATGTCAAAAAGACACAGAATTCATCTTAAAGAGGTTCCTACTGAACAACACCTACAATAATGTGTCCATCAAAATAAATAACCTGTTGAATAAAATACTGACTCATGAGTTCATCATGATATCAATGAATAACAGAATGAATGGAAGAGAAAGATACCCCTTGCAATAAAAATGCAACAAATAATTGTAGAAGAAATAATGGAATTAGAAATGTACCATTAGGTAACAATAATAACTCATTCAATTAAGAAAAATCAATGAAGATAAGTTTTTAAGGGACAGGATTTACACAGACTTAATTTGCCTCTTATCAAAATTATTACTTCAATGGAGAAAATATAGTACTCTCTCAAAGGAAAAACTTAGTGATGCCGATTGAATTAATCAGGTCAATAGAATTAGTTTCTCAAGTAATGGGAAAACTGAAATCATATGGGACCTACTATAATGCAAGTCAAAGACTAAAACATCACACTTGTGACAAATATGCCAAAATATACAACCTGAAGCTAGTAATCATGATAAATCAGATAAACCCAAACTGAGAAATATTCTACAAAATTACATATGCAATATGCAAACATTTAAAGATCAGGAAAGTGAAGGAAAGACTGAAGAAGTGTTCTGGACTGGGTATAATAAACACAGCAAACAAACACACATGGCCTGAGATTGGTTAACTTTTCCACGAAAAACATTATCTGGCAACTCCTGAATAAGGTCTGTGGTTTAGACAGTAATACTGTCAAATACATATCAAATTAATTTTCTGATTTTCTTCACTTATTGCCTTTACATATTCTGTTTGTAGAACAGACACACTAAAGTGTTACGTGGTGATGGGCCATCATGTCAGCAATCTCCTCTCAACTGTGTTGGGGGAAAAAAGCTAGCTGTATTAACTTTGCAACTTTTTGTAGCTTGAAATCATTCCAAGAAAAAAATTATCTTTCCTTTTGTAAAAATATGTAGTTTTTACAAATGTGATTTTAGGAAATTAATAGCATAAAACTTTTTCTTGCAGAGATTCTTTGGGGACTTGTGTCCAGTTCTATTTGTCACTAATTATATATGTAAGATTGTATCTTTAAACCTGCTAAACCTCCTATTTTAGGAGTCGTGATTTATATTAAGCCTATGCTAAAGCTATGATGACCATTTTACTCCCATTTCAGGTTTTTTGTAGGTCCAAACTCAGTATGAGTTGTTTATAAGAACTGAAGAACACTTTGGAAAAGTATAATTACTCTTGTTGCCAATTAGAGTTTCTGTCCTGATAAATTTGGCTTAACTTTCCTGTATCCATTTCCTTCTCAGAGATCTGCCAGGAATTCCAGTACTTCTCCAAATGACATGCTATTAATTTTCCAATTTATCTCTCTAACATACTTTTAACCTCATACTCTATCCCAATTAGATTTCTGCTCCTGGACCACACCTTGGTCTCTAACTGCTGTTAGACATCACTGATGCCAAGTCTTCAAAATCTTAGAACCTTTGAGGGAAATAACATTAGACAGAACTTAAAGCTTTCCTCATTATGCTAACATATCTATTTCTTATATTCAAGACAATCTGGAATCCTAGCAACATTGCCATGATCTTTAGAGATTACGATTTTGTTTTGAATTTTCTCTCAGCAACTGCCACTGAGAATGTGAAACTCCTCTTTTTAAAAGTTTTTATTTAAATTTAAGTTAGCATTCAGTATAATATTAATTTCAGGTATACAATATAGTGATTCAATACATCCATACAATACCTGGGGCTGATCACAAGTGGCCTCCTTAATCCCCATCTCCTATTTAACCCATTCCCCCCACCTCCCCTCTGATAACCATCAGTTTGTTCTCAATAGTTAAGAGTCTGTTTGTTGGTTTGTCTCCTTCTCTCTTTTTTCCCCCCATGGTTGTTTGATTTCTTAAATCCTCTCGTGTATTTCTTAACCAAAAGATATTGACTTGATATTGACTTTTCTCCTGTTATCATTAAAGTTTAGTATGTACAGGTAGATTGCAGCCAGTCATAGAACAAAAGCTATTTCCTGTATTTTGATTTCTAGCAAATTAGTTTCAAAGGAAGAAAAAGTAGATCCCCAGATCAAAGATAGGTCTTGATCACTTTTCCTACAAGAAAAGCACTTATTATTATACATAAGGGACTATGACCAATATTTATGGAATCAACACAAATGGAAATAAATGAGGTCAAAATGACTTAAAGTATTCTGCACTATTTTGCAAAATGCCAAAGCCTCTGGTTTAGTGTCCAGTTAAAGACAGAAAGTGAATAATTGAATTACCTTGTTCGCCAGAAGGATGTACTTATGCCTTCAGGTATGGCTCAAGTGTTCGTTTGTTTCCTGCTCAATTATTTAATGATCGTATGCTTACTGAAATATTATTCACACATTAATTCACTAGGTAGTTACTGAATACTGTGGCAAACCCTTTGCCAGGTGATGCCAGGTATACAGAGATAGATAAAATAAGAACCTTCACTCTCAGAACTCCCAACATGACAGGGAGGTGGATCCCTATATACTTTTACAAAGAAGACCTATGAACAATATTAAAAAAAAAAAAAGGAGGTCTAATATTTATTAGGGGTTTAATTCTTCAAATAAGACTTAATTCTTTACACAAGCTCTTTCACTTTATTTCCACAAGCATCTATTAAACAGGTTTAATCAGTTTATTTGTTCACCAAAAAAAAATATGAACATTTACTATGTGTTAAGTATCTCTAGGCCCTAGAGATAAAGCTGTTAGCAAAGTAAACAGAATACCTTTCCTTGTGGAGTTAACATCTCCTTGGGGAGGGAAAAACAAAATAAGCAAAATAAGCAAACCATATAATGAGTATAATGATAAGAGCTATGGAGAAACAAAAGATGATAAAGGTGATATGGAGCACTGGCAGGTTACAGTTCTAGCTGGATGAAAAAGAGATATTTTTGTTATGTAATATTTAATAATTTATTAGATTATGATTATTATTAAATATAGAAGCCAAGGTAAGAGCAGGTAATCTAATTTGCTGAAGGTCACACGAGATCCAGAAGAGCCACATTTAAACAGAGTTCTTGAGACTTCCTTTTATTGCCAATACAGCTTACAAACTGCCAAGTGCCTATTCCTGCCACCACAGCAATTTTACAGTTTCTTTAAAAAAAAAATCATTTTCTTCTCCTCTTAAATATTCTTTCATCAATTAGATTAAAAAGAGGAATAACTTATTGAAATGCCTTGCCTGTCACCAGTGGAAAATCTAGAGATCTTGGATAACCCTGGAGCAAGAGCTTATACACTGTTTCTAAAGTATGTCACTCAGTTACCCGACTGATGGTAGGGTGACTTTTGGAAGTCTGAAGTGTAGCATTGCGCTTCTGACATTCTGTAACTGCCTGCCTTTTCTAAGCACAGCAGAGCACACTGTAAGGCATTTCAAGCTTTCTACCTCCCTGTGAGTCAAAACACATCTGGCAGCAAGACCAATAAATTTGGCAGTCAGCCAGCAAGTCTGACAGCAAATCCCTTTTGAGAGTCAGCCTGGTGGAGCATGAATAAAGGAAGTTCACCATTATGCCGATTTACCTGGCAACCTGCATCACCTTTATGTCCACTTCTTCAACCCTCCGTATCGTTTCTTTATAAATAGGACAATGATTTCAAGTGGCTCAGGATTTTTCTAGCAGCTCTTATTCAACCCTAGAGGATTAGCTTTCTACTGTGACCAAAGCTAGTTGCCAGGTCACCATTTAAGCCCCTTAAAGACATCCCAGTTGATTATAACTGCTGTTTTCTTTGTTAGCGAAGGATTTGTACTTTCTTTTTGGCCGTGAATCTATCCAGATTGAATAAGATCTGTTGGCCCAGGACCAGTCCTGTGAATTTTTCAAGTACCACACCGTGCCACATTGTCCTGAGTTAGTTAATGCTATAAAACTCTTCCAGAAGCCACCTGAAAAAGTTATGTGGAATACCATGCAAAAAGAAAGTGCACACTGTCTTGTTTTCAGAGGCAGTGCTCGAGAACATCTCTGGGGTTTCAAACCAAACTGGAAACGCTCTAAATGGGGTTATAATGGAAATGAAAACCCCACTATCCCATTCCATCGTATCTTTTTTTTTTCCCTGGGAGAGCTTATGCTTTCTAGAATTTCCTAGAGAACTATTCATTGTCTGGCACGACTGCTAAACTTTCTCGAGAGAAGTTTGTTGCATCTATGTTTTATGTATTCTTACATCTTTCTAATATTAATATACTACTACTAATATATTTCAAGTCAAATTTTATAAACCATTTTATTAGCTTGGAAACACAATTTTATAATATGACAGATTACATAGCAATATAAGCTTGTCATTTTAGATGAGAAGCCATTAAAAATACCTCAAGTTTTAGAGTTTTAGTCAGTTTTACTACCTACTACGTCAAACCTCTCAAATTTCTAAATTTCCATAACGATTATAGTTCAATGAATACTTTAACGTCCCATGTTATGCTCTGAATCCCATAGCAGTTGAATGAGTAGGTGATAGGCAATAAATGTGTGGCCTGAATTCATTTAAATCCTTGCTCTTGATGTCTTTATTTACTTGCTTACTGACAACTTTCTGAATCCAAGGGAAGCTCTTGAAACTGTTACCAATCAGAGGGCATCACAAATCCATGTGTGTCTATCCCTTATCACTTTTAATAATTTCAGACTCTCTCTCCTTCATGGAATTTCAGAATATCAAAGCTAGCAGTTTCCTAGAGGTGTTATTTAGTACATTTACCTAATTTTACACATGAGAAGACAAAGGTAAGAGAAGTAAATTGTTCAATGTTACACAGATAAAACATAATAGGTATTGGGCTATATGGTAAGCAGTATTCTGAGATGGTTTCCAAGATTGCTACTTCATTGGATACATGTCTTGTATAATTCCCTCCTTTCGAGCTGCAGGTGAGTGAAATAACACGTCACTTCCATGATGAGGTTATAGTATATGGCAGGTGAAAAGATTTGGGAGATATAATTCAGATCCCTAATAAGTTAACTTACGTTAATCAAATGGGAGATTAGCTTTGGTGGGCCTGACCAAATTAGATGGACTCTTTAAAAAAAGATCTAGAGATCAGAGGTAAAATAAACCAGGGAGATGAGAAGCAACAGAAATTCCCCCACTAGGAGAAAAAAACCCAACCATTCTGTAAACTGCCTACAGAGGGAACTATAAACCAAGAACTGTAAGGTGGCCTCTAGGAGCTGAGTGGCCCCCAACTGGTGACAGTAATAAAATGGGAAATTCAGTCCTACAAGGCACTGAATTCTGCCAACAACCAGTGAGTGTGGAAGAGAACTCTGAGCCCAAGAGGAGATTTTAGCCATGATTAACATTTATTTCAGCCCGGTAAGACCCTGGGTAGAAAACCCAGCTGATCTATCCCTGACTCCTAAATCATGAAAGCTGTTAAATAATAAATTGTATTATTTTAGGCAACCAAATTTTCATTACTTTCTACAGAGTAATAGAAAGCTAATAACTATAACTCAGGTTTCTTATCCCAAGGTCAATGACTTTTTTCCTGTGTTACCCAAACTTTGCTAATATTACATGTGTAATAAAATTAAGGACCACATAATGCAAACCCAGATATAACTACTTTTAACATGACTAACCATTTTCTGCATATTTTTGGACATTTAGTTTACATGTCCAGATTGTGACAGAACACAATGTTACCGTATGTGAATCCATATACATTTTTATTCATTCATTCCTTCCTTCCTTAAAAGCAAAACTAATATGTATATTTTCCTTGTTATTTTTCTAGTACCAGATGACATAAATACTAGACGTAATGAAGTCAAAAGAACATCTAGTTTCCATGGGAGAGATAAATGTGATTTCCTAAGGGTAAATGTAAAAAGAAAGTAAGGTATCATAGAGCTAATAAATTGATACATTAAACTCAGAAAAGGAAATATTACTTATTACTCTCAATTTGAAAGCCTGATTCTTATTTCAAACCACAGAGTTCTGTACTGTTTTTTTCCAAATTTGCCAGATACAGCTTTAGGAAAACCAGTTAAATTCCTTTTGACTCTGCTGGTTTCCCTCTGTAGACGGAAAAAAAAGAAAAAAAAATATATATATATGATACAGATAAGATTAACACACAAAACTGAAACAATTTTCTGTAGGCATATACTATGTTATCCTTGGGAGGTGGACCAAGATGGTGGAATGGGAAGACTTCCTCCCACTGACACAGCAAATTGACAGCTACTTACGCAATAATTCCTACTGAAACAGAACTAAAAACTAGCTGAATAGTCCCTCCACAACAACAAATAAAAGGGCCACATCAAGACAAGTAGGAAAGGCAGAGATGCTGTCTCACCAAAACCCACACCCTGGAACAGCAAACCACAACAGGGAGGGACTTCATGGGCCTGGAGCTTCTCCCTGAGGAATGAGAGGTTTGTGCCCCACAGGAAGCACCTCAACCCAACCCTTGGGACCTACACCAGAGAAACAAGGCCCCCAAAACACTTAACTCTGGAAACCAACCAGGCTCAGACCCAGGGTCTCCACAGGGCTATAAGGATCCGAGATACTATGTGTGGACTCACTCTTCCTGGGACCCAGTGCAAAGGCTGCAGTTTGAGAGGTAACTGGATTATATGTGAAAGAGCTTCATTTGCTAATCTTAAAGCATTTGCCAGAGGGACAAGGACCCTTTGGGACTTTCTTTGGGGACAAAGGTGCCAATTTTACATTCTTCCTCTACAACCTAAAACTAAAACCTCACTAAAAATAGTGCTCCACCCCCAGCACTATTTTCCTGCCTCACTAAACCTGCCAGCATATCCTCCCCCAACACTCTTGCCCTGCACGCTAAATGTGGACATGCCCCACCTTCAGTGCCCTCCTGCAGCCTCACCAAGGCCCGTGGATGCTCACAGTCTACAGAGGATGCCCCTTGATCACCTGGCCCTGGTGGCCGGAGGAGCCTGTATTTCTACACGGAACTACAGCAACTGGAACGAGTTCTGGGCGGGCTGCTGCCCCCCAGGTACTACACAGATAGCAGACTGGAGCACACACCGAGTCTGCCTGTGGAAAAGGCGGATCTACTTGTCCTGGAGCTCCATCCTAAAGGACAGGCTTCAGGTTTGCCACACATCTAGAAGCTACAAAGGCTACAGGGAACACAGGTGGGGAAACAACATTCTTGTGCCCTCCCTAGGCCTTGCCACAGCTCCCTGGTACGTCTCCAAGGAAGGAGTTTATATGCTTGCCTAAAGCCTCAATTTTTGCAACTGTAACCTAAAGGACATTTACACATCTTGCGGTCTGGAAGGCAGCAGGGCTTACCACTATGGTCTCACAAGACTAGATATATTTACATATTTTAAAACCTGCTGCCAGAGGATCTGGCTTCCAATCGGCCTAAAACTAGGTGTTGAGATCATCTACTAGCAGGTCTTGGCCCAGTCTCAAGAGCTGAGACCTACCAAGAATAAATCAGGCTACTTAAACAATCATGAAGGTCTGACAGACAACCAAGAAGGAGGGCAAAGTTAAATGATTAAGTTTTATCTCCTACACAAGTCACTCACCAAAACTGGGAGAATTAGCTCTTTCACATATAATCCAGTTACCTCTCAAACACAGAAACAGAGAGTCAAGCAAAATAAAGAAAGAGAGAGAGATGTTCCAAATGAAAGTACAAGACAAAACCTCAGAAAAAGAGCTTAATGAAAGGATAAAAATAATCTACCTGATAAAGAATTCAAAGTAATGGTCTTAAAAATATTCAACACATTGTGTGTCAACTATACTTAAAAAATAGTAACTTTTAAACAGTTTAAATAAAAATACTCACCAAACTCAGGAGTAAAATGGATGAACACAGTGAGAACTTCAACAAACAGAAGATATCAAAAGAATAAAACAGAAGTCACACGATACAATTAAAGTATCAAAAGTTAAAGATAAAAAGAGAATCTTAAAAACAGTAAGAGAAAAACAACTTGTTATGTACAAGGGAACCCCCACAAGACTATCAGCTGATTTTTCAGCAGAAACTTTTCAGGCCAGAAGAAAGTACCATGATATATTCAAAATGTAGAAAGGAAAAAAAAACAAAAAACAAAACCTGTAAAGACTACTCTACCCAGCAGGGTTATTATTCAAAATTGAGAGATAAAGGGTTTTCTGGACAAGCAAAAGCTCAAGGAATTCATCACCACTAAACCAGCTTTTCAAGAAATGTTAAAGGTAATTCTTTAAGCTGAAAAGACACTAATAACAAGAACACATATGACAGTAAAAATTTAACTGGTAAAGGCAAATATATAGTAAAAGTAGTGGATTGAACACTTACAGAGCTAGCATAAGGGTAAAAAGACGGAAGTCGTAAAATTAACTACAATAATCAGTTAACGGACACAAAATAAAAAGATGCAAAATATTACATCAAAAATATAAAATGTGTGGTGAGTGCAAAAATACAAAGTTTTTTAGAATTCATTCAAATTTAAGTTACCATTGACTTAAAACAGACTGTTATATGAACCTCATGGTAACCACAAAGCAAAAACCTACAGTAGATATACAAAAGATGATAAAGGTATCTAAATATAACACTAAAGAAAAGCATCAACCACAAGAGAAGAGAGCAAGAGGAAAGGAGAGAAAAGAACAATAAAAATAGCTAGGAAACAATTAACAAAATGGCAATAAATATATACCTCTCAACAACTACTTTAAATACAAACGATCTACAGGCTCCAGCAAAAGGCACAAGAGTAGCTGAATGGATAAAAAAACAAGAATCATCTATGTGTTGCCTACAAGAGAGACACACACCCAGACTGAAAGTCTAAGGGATGGAAATAGAAATGAAAACTGGTGTAGCCATTCTTATATCAGACAAAATAGACTTTAAAACAAAGACTATACTAAAAGACAGAAAAGGGCATTACATAATGACAAAGAGGTCAATCCAACAAGAGGATGTCATATTTGTAAACATTTATGCACCCAACATAGGAACACCTAACGATATAAAGCAACATTCATATTCCAAAGGGAGAAATTGACAGCAATACAATAATAGTCAGGGATTTTCATACACCACTTACATCAATGAACAGATCATCTAGACAGAAAATCAATAAGTAAACATCAGCCTTCAGCAACACATTAAACCAGATGGACTTAACAAATACATACAGAACATCTCTTCTAAAACAGCAGAATACACATTCTTCTCAAGTGCACATGGGACATTCTCCAAGAGAGATCATGTTAGGCCACAAACAAATCTCAATGAATTTAGTAAGACTGAAATCATATCAAGCATCTTCTTCAACCACAGTGGTATGAAACTAGAAATAAATTATAAGAAAACTGGAGAATCATGAATATGTGGAGAGTAAGCAACATGCTACTGAATAATCAATGGGTCAACAAAGGAAATCAAAGGGGAAATCAAAAAATACCTTGAGACAGGGGCGCCTGGGTGGCACAGTGGTTAAGCATCTGCCTTCGGCTCAGGGCGTGATCCCAGCATTATGGGATNGAGACAAATGAAAATGGAACTATAACAATCCAAAAGCGATGGGATGGAGCAATAGTAGTTCTAGGAGAGAAGTTCATAGCGATACAATTTTAAGAAATAAGAAAAAAATCCCAAATAAACAGTATAACTTTACACCTAAATGAACTAGAAAAAGAAGAAGAAATAAGGCCCGAAGTTAGGAGAAGGGAGGAAATAATAAAGATCAGAGCAGACATAAATGAAATGGAGACTAAAAAACAATAGAAAAGATTAATAAAACCAAGAGCTGGTTCTTTGAAAAGATAAAACTGACAAATCTTTAGCTAGACAAAGTAAAAGAAGAGAGAAGGCTCAAATTCAGAAATGAAAGAAGTTACAACTGATTCCACAGATATATAAAGTTAATAAGAGTCTATGATGAATAATTATATGCCAATAAATTGGACAAAATAGAAAAAAATGGACAAATTCCTAGAAACCTACAATCTTCCAACACTGAATCAGGAAGAAATAAATAAACCTGAATAGACTGATTACTAGTAAGGAGACTGAATCAATAACCAAAGACCTCTCGAAAACAAAAACCCAGTGCCAGTGTTACTGATGAATTCTACCAAATATTCAAATATTTAATACCTATACTTTCCAAACTCTTCCAAAAAATTGAAGAGGAGAGAATGCTTCCAAACTCATTTTATGAGGCTAGCATCATCCCAAAAACAAAACCTGACAAAGATACCAGAAACAAACAAACAAACAAACAGGGAGGGAAGAAAGAAAAGCAAAGTAAAGCAAAGCAAAGCAAAGAAAAAAAGAAAAGAAAAGTAAATTACAGGCTAATATCCCTGATGAACATAAATGCAAAAATCCTCAATAAATTCAACATTCAAAGGACTGTACACCATGAACAAGTGGGATTTATTCCAGAGATATAAGGATGGTACAACATGTACAAATCAATCTACAAGATACACTGCATTAACAAAATGAAATATAAAAATCTTATAATCATCTCAATAGATACAGAAAACGCATTTGACAAAATTCAACATCCACTTATAATAAAAACTCTCAACAAAGTGGGTATAGAGGGAATGTAACTGTTCAACATAATAAAGGCCACATATGACAAACCCATCCATCGCTAACCTGATACTTAATGGTGAAACGCTGAAAGCTTTTCCTCTAAGATAAAGAACAAGATAAGGATGTCCACTCTTGCCACTTTTATTCAACATAGTACTGATAGTTCTTGCCACATCTGTTAGGCAAGAAAAAGAAATAAAAGGCATCCAGATTGGAAAGGAAGAAGTAAAACCGTCACTATTTCAGATGACATGATACTGTATATAGAAAACCTTAAGAACTCCACCAAAAAACTGCAGGAACTAATAAATGAATTCAGTAAAGTTGCAGGATACAAAATCAATATACAGAAATCTGTTATTTCCATACACTAATAATGAACTATCAGAAAGAGAAATTAAGAAAACAACCCCATTTATAAACTGGACAACCACATGCTGAAAAATGAAACTGGACCCCTATCTTACACCATACACAAAAATTAAGTCAAAATGGATTAAAGACTTGGATGCAAAACCTGAAACCATAAAACTCCTAGAAGAAAACATATGTGGTAAGCTCCTTGACATTGGTTTTGGCACTGAATTTTTTAATCTGATTCAGAAAGGAAAGGCAACAAAAGCAAAAATAAGCAAATAGAACTACTTTAAACTAAAAAAGATCCCCTTTTGCACAGCCAAGTAATCTTAGTGGAGAAGAGGTTCTGAGATCCAGTATCTAGGTCTTTTCTTGACCCTGTCATGGAAGGTCTGAGGATAGCACAGTTTAAGACAAGTATGTTCACTGGGTCTGTTTTTTGTTTTGTTTTGTTTTTTTAAATTTTATTTATTTGTCAGAGACAGAAAGAGCACAAGCGGGGGGAGCCGCAGGCAGAGGGAGAAGCAGGCTCCCCAATGAGCAAGGAGCCAGATGCATGGCTCGATCCCAGGACTCCTGCCAGGATCATGACCTGAGCTGAAGGCAGACACTTAACCAACTGAGCCACCCAGGGTGTCCCCATTAACTCTGTTTCGAGAAAAGTAATCTTATGCTACGTACTGGCTGAGTAAGGACCCCTTCTGGTGGACTATCAGAAGACTTCTGGGAAAGTCTGAGTGAATCAGATACATAATATTTCATTTTCTAGATCTCTCACTTACCAGGTGTATAAGGTGGAAAGTTATTTATTGTCTTTGAAATAAGTAACTTATTCTTTTGAAATCTTTTGAAATGCCCTCCCCTATCTACTAAAAAATGGGAGTAGTGATGGTAACCTCAACGGAAGTTTTAGAAGAATTAATTACCTGTTTGGGTATCTGGCATATATTAGATGTAAACTAAACGTTGTATCATTTAATATCAAGCCTCACTTCCTTGTAATGAGTCCTTTAAGGAAACACATCTGCAAGATTAAGTAGAAATAATTAAATATGTGAACTTATTAAGATGCAAAACATGGCTGTGAATATGACAGTCTAGATTTTACCATAAATATTCATTGCTTCATATTTTAAATGAATTATAGTATTTCAGTAAACATTTACTTGATACACACTATTTATTAGACTGTATTAGACTATTAAAGCACAAAAAACATAAATGCTATATTCGCTATGCCTTTGAGGAGGTAACAATCTAATTGTTTTTCCAAATGAAACTGAACAGCTTTAGCCCATTTCATGAGTCCTTTCCTAAAACATGATCAAAAGGCCATGCCATCAGAATATAAACATGAACTTATCTCCTGGTTTGCTAAGCAATAAGGATATGCATTCAAATTGTTCACACAGGAGGGCAAAATAAATAAAATGAGTTAGTCTAATCCTCCCTGTTCTAAAAATAATAATTCTCTTAATATGGTTTATGGCCACATTAGCTGGTTTGAGAAGAATATATCACCATGTCTAATCACCAAATTTACTGTTGCCTAAAATCCAAAAGGTGCCTTTTTTCTTTTACCTTACATTTGCTGCTGCTGAGCAACTTTTTCCCATTTTCATCTTGTGCAATTAGATTTCAGTACATTGTGCTCTACCACAGTTCCATTCTGAGAGTGAAAACCAAAGAGATTACCAAATATAAGATTTCTACATGCCTTTAGATGAGGCACACAGACAAGTTAATATTCACAGAAAAGAGTAATGGTGTTACTGTAACCGAAGAGAGGGCAGCTCTTCATTTCTGTGTATATTCAGTGAAAATGTGGACATACGGTCCTGAAGAAAAGTACATTTCAATGTGTTTTTTATGGTATTTTATACATTGCTGTGCTTTTACCATTTAAGATTTAGACTAATGTATGTTCTTTTTAGGTGAAAGAACAGTCTTTCTGAGATACATCTAGGTAATTGACTTTTTTCCTTACAAAATGTTGATTACCCCAGAATATTCTGGTGTCTTAAGAAAAATAATACACATAGAAAGCAAGCACAGAATTGCTGTTTGGCAATTTAGCAATCCCTAATACATTTCTCTTGAGATATTTTGATTAAATTTGATGTACAAAATTATGTCCATTTTTCAGGCAAAACAATAGCAGTCATTGAGTATACATTTAAAAATGAAGACTTTAAAGGGTTTCCCAGAACAGAAGTGTACTTGTACTTCTTTTTACTCATTTAAAAATGGGTTTCAAAGTGAAATTACATCTAGAGAATATAAGATACAGATCTTTAATGTGAAACAAAAACTAGAATATGACTTTTATAGCATTGGTTTGGTATAATATTACAATCTCCCACATTTAATATATCTGTTAAAATGAGCAAATGGCATGATTCATTATATCTTTCCTATGTGTGTGCATGTGTGTATTTCAGTGCATTAATAAAATTGAACTTACTGAATATGTTTATTGAATGTTTTATTCTATGTTGCATATCTATCCTTTAATGTAATATGCATTACATATACACTCTGAGGCCATGGCTATGTGCAATAAAAGTATCTAAAAAAAAAAAGTATCTCCAGAGATGACTGAAAATTTTTTAAAAGATTTATTTATTTATTTTAGAGAGAGAGCATGAGTGGAAGGGGCAAAGGGAGGGGATAAGGGAAAGAGAATCTCAAGCAGACTCTGTGCTGAGCGTGGAGCCCGATGCAGGGCTCAATCTCACAACCCTGAGATCCCAATCTCAGCCAAAACCACCCATGCATCTCTGAAACTTTTCATATATGTTAATATTCAAGTTTTAGGTAAACTATCAAATATTCAAATATTCTAGATTGATAAAAAAACACTCTATTTTCTTATTCCTCCCTGGGCATCATTTCCCCTGAATCTGTATCACCAGTTCCTTCTATTTAGGTCCTCCCTGAAGGCTCCATCTCACCCAAGTTTGACCTAATCTTCTTTGAGGCACCATAGAGTTATTTTATTTAATTTGCTTTAATCTTCCCCACTCCAAGCCTTTTGACAATTAACTAATAAGTACATGTGAGGCCATCGTTTGTTTTAATACTCCAAATGTTGATAGTCTGAGTTCCAAGCTGCTTGATTTCTGAACCTCAGTGTGTTCATTCATCCATGCTGTCATTAAAGTATTACCAGTTGTTTTGGTGGGAAAATGGATTTCATATTCACCTCCAATTCCATATCAGAATGTCTGCACCCTGTTTTGCCTGATTCTGATCTCTACCCCATCAACAGAAGCATGCAAAAACTATTTTGTCTAATTTGGAAACCAGAAACCAGGTTGGGCTACTCATCTGGTTTCAAAGAACTTCACGGTCTTTGATTAACCCAAGTTGAAGAAAAAAAATTTTCAATTCAGTGTAAGCTGAGATTAGAATATATGTTTTGAAGTGAATTAAGTAAAAAGGTTTTACTCTATTAATTCCTTTTTGGTTCCTTTAGTTTGTTTTTTCTTCATTTTGGATTTGGACACTTGAACTCTTGATGTAATGTAACTGCTATTATGTTACTTTTATATTTACATCGTGAGGTCAGTGGTAGTGTGGAAGGGAGTCTGGATCATGTGTTCTAATCATCTGTTTTGAATCAGAAGCTTCTAGGTTCTATTTAATAGATCTTCCATGTAGAGAAGCCCTTATGCACTTCCGTGTCTCTTAGGTTTTTTTCTCCCGTGAGAAATGGTTCAAACCAAAATATCTATCTCCACGAGAGCAAACACCACTTTGCAGGCTCAGTCAAGTCCAAATCGATTCCTAGAAAACAAGCATTTCTCTAAAGGAATCATGGTATACAGAGCTGCGTTTCTGCCTTCCTCAACATGGGGAAGTTAATAATGTTCTTGATTTGGCTGTGCAAGCCCCATTCATCCTGGGGGCTTAGTAAATGTGAAGATGCTTATTTGTCTCCCTGAGATGGGGTCAAGGATTTCAGAGTTACCGGCAAGATGGGGATAGGAGGGAACTTACACTCTCTGTCATCTTTGGAATGGTCTCCCACAATGAAGAAAATATCGGTATCAGAATATATGGTAAGACACAAACTCTTCACAATTTTGTCCTAACCCTGTTGATTTGCTTGTTTGTATGCTTGTCTATTTATTTTTGTGATGGGCTCCATTTGTTTCATGCTTTTCCGGACACACGGAGTTTTCAAAGATCTCAGAATGAAGTTTCAGTCAAGGCATTAGTTCCACAATTAATTCATCCTTCTTGCCTAACCCAATAAGAAGTGTGGACGAGCAAGGTATTAAATTCATAAATTTAGGGACACCAGAATATTTCACTTAAAAACACCGGTTAAGTCAAAATAATTCTCTCAACTCAAATTCTGGCAGTTAACAGAAAACTTAATCTGTCATTTTTTGAACCTTGGCTACCCAGAGTTGTGCAAATCTCCCCAGACTGTAACATATTGCCTAGGGTTTGGCAGAGCCATGCTAGTTAAAAGATTTCAAGGCTGGACTTGTTACTCCAGGTCTACTCACAACTTCAGGCAGCAGTTAGTTCATGATAGTCCTGTGGCTCTGATGTGATGTGTCTGAGGAAAGAGACCTGGTGAGACTGAGAACGGCACAGATACTCCACTCATGTACATTAATACAGTGGGTTTTGTTGTTTTGTTTTTCATTCTTCCTATGTTCTCCACGTCATAGTCAATTAACTGTATTTTCCTACAAATACTGTTTATAAAGTAGCTTTACAAGAATATACACCACTGAAAATAATGAGGTCATACTCTTAGGAATAACTTAATAAATGTTCAATTTTTTTTAATCTCCTGGTTTTTTTTTCTACAACTCATTTCAGAATATGTATCTTCTCTAACTAGTACTTTGTTGTTGAAAATAAAGTACCTCAGCAGAGACAGCATCCTTTGGTTTGGTAAATATTAACTACAAGGCAAACTTTTTTATTTTTATTTTTTTCTTAACTCTAATTTAGTGGAAGGACTAGGCTGGTATTTGGTTATTGAAGTACTGTATCAGGTGCTTAGCTATCCCGTGAAGCAGGTGTTCTTATCTTCCCCATTTCATGAATGAGGAAAGTAAAGCACAGAAGGAGCTAAGCTATAGAGTATTAAATATGAGTTATAGGTAGCCTGATTCACAACCAGGTATTTGGAAAAAAAATACATATTTATTTGGACCTTTCCATTTCTGCTCCCTAAACTTGTAACTTGGGTTTTACCTGAGTTAATTTTGTGTCATCTGCTTCTTCTACCATGACTATTTCTAGCACTGCTGTGAGAGACTTTCAATGTGGCTTGTGTGTCTTCATTCTCAACAGCATTCACAATCTTTCTAAACCCTCCTATTTCCATCCCTGATTCCATTCCCGCCTTTCTCAATCCCTTGGGGTCCATGATCCTGGCTTCTGTACTCTGACTAGCTGGGGTCCTGTGGAATATACATGAATTTCATCAATTTCTATTTCGTCTTGCGGTATCTTTAGAATAAATACCGCGAGACTTCTTACTTTTTGGAATTCCTTTATAGATCTTGTTGAATATACTCTACCTACTCTTATCTCTCCATTAAACTTGCCTATCCAATACATGGGTATCCGAATTAGAAAAAAAGACTATTAGGACTTATCATGATACTCCTTACATTGTTAACTAGTGTATTCCATTAGAAATACTTCTCACATAACTTTAACAGATGAAAGACAGGTTTATCTGGAAACTAAGGAAAATAAATTTGCATTTTTATTAAGGCCCTGTTTTTCTGTCGTTTAATTCTATTCATTTGTCTATTGATTTAGTCTTCTTTTCTTTATTACAGCTCTTCGTTAGGTAGGACCAAGGATAGTTTAAGCTGAAATTCTCCTACTAAATATTTTATATTATTATCCCCAGCAGAGATTAGAAACTCTGAATACTGTTACATAATGATGTTTTAATTAAGGCAAAGGTTCTTAGACCAACAAATTGTGTTTAGCCTTCACAACAGAATCAAAAACAGAAACTAAATGAAAGTCCGGTTCATGATTTCATAAATTTGTCGACCCTGCTCTAGACATTGATTTGTTCTGTTACTAAAACATGTTATCAATCTCTTTTTAGTGAGAATAATAAATAAATACAGAATATGATCTATATAAGGGGTTCAGACTAATAAATAAATTAAAATAACTAAAGGGTTTTAAATACAATAATGAATGGATGAAAAAATGAATCCTCTGTCTGGAATATCCCATTTTCTAAGCAATTTGAATATGAGTACTGCTATATGTCTGAGTAACTTTACGGCATGTCATCTAAAAATAGAAGGTTGAAAGTATAAACAGGCAAATCCAGATAGAAGGAAATTAAGCAACAATTCATTAAAGAATAACTTCTTAAAAATTTTCTCATATACCAAATAAACACATAGTGTAAAGTATAAACATAGTGTAAATCTTCACTAAGCAGAAGTACTTTCTATTTTCATAAAAACTAGCAAGGTGTGTTTCCAAATTAAAGACTTTACTATGTTTTATGTAAAGAGCTACTACAGCAAAATGGCCAGAGTAATTAGAATATAGCCTTAGACTAGGAATATTCCAATCACATTTTCAAGGGAATTTACACACATAAATATTAATACTTCTGAAAGTGCATTTATTCCGGAAAAAAAATTATGATCATTTGGACCATTTAATCCTTTTTGTTTACATGTCTAATTTCTCTGATGATTTTTTTTCCCCAAAGTTATCTTAATTTAGTCAAGTTGTCATAGTCTTCTATACCTGTAGGCACCTCACCTTCACTTTACATCCTTCCATTGAAAAGTGCATTTGAGAAAACTCTAAGACTCTGGAGGAAGTCTGTTCCTCGTTTCAGTGTACTTCTGCTTTTGAAGCTAATCTAACGCTTATTTTGTAAAATGTTAAATTTGACCAAATGAAGCAACTATTGCATTTAACTTACATGCTAAATGAACATGCCTGTATTTCCATAGTAGGATATCATTATCTATAGGAAACATTAATTATAAAAAATAAAATTATAATAAGGAGAGTCATGTTTTATAGATAACTACATTTTACAAACATTAGTGTTCTTTCTCTCAGTTACAGTCAAAGTTAAGTATTAGGGCATAAACTATTTATTTTGTAAATTATTAGGCCAACTAATTCACTTTTTCCCTGTTATCTTAAACATAAACAGACTATTGCTTTTTGGCTTTTCTTCTACGGTGTATAGAGATTATAATACTTTCCTGGTTAAATACTTTAATGGTGTTATTCAGTATTTTTCAGTTTAGAAAGGCCTTCCACATCTTACGATTACACGTATTACTCATAGTTTATTCTATATGAGGTTTCCTTAGTCACTCTTATTTATTCCAGTGCATTCATTGAGTTGTGCACCTACCACTGTAAGTTTAGGACATCTCCATCACCCCAGTAAGAAACCCTATTAACCCTATTAACCCCGTTAGCAGTCATTCTCCTTCCCTCCACCCTTAGCCCTAGGAAACCACTGATTTACTTTCAGTCTCTACAAATTTGCCTATTCTAGATACTTTATATAAATGGGAAAGCGTTACAACATGTGGTGACTGGCTTCTTTCACTTTCCATAATGTTTTTAAAGATCATCCATATTGTAGCATGTATTAGTTACTATTATTATCCGTGTATGTGTGTATGCTCATGCATGCACATACACGTGTGTGTGTGTTTCTCTTGGATGTGTAGCCATAAGTATGACTGGTAGGTCTTATGGAAATTGTTTCACATCTGAAGAACTGCCAGACTGCCTTTTGAAGCAGTTTCACTCTATTACATCCTCAGCAGCAATGTGTAAGGGTTCCAATTTCTCCACATCCACACAAACACTTATCATTACCTCTCCTTTTGATTGTATCCATCCCAGTGAGTATGGAGTGATATCTCATTGTGCTTTATGGTTCTCTAATAGTAATGATTCAGCATCTTATTATGTGCTCATTGGTCATCTGACTATCTTCTTTAGAGAAATTTATATTTAAAATCTTTGCCTGTTTTAAAATTAGGTGTTTCTTCTTTTTGTTATTGAGTTGTATGTTGTAAATGGACAATGCTGAAAGAAGTGGTGAGAGTTGGACATCTTCCTTTGCTCCTTACCTTAAAGAGAAAGAATTTTCTTTTTGTATTTATCCTATTCACAGCCTGTTGAGCTTCTTGGATATTTAGATTAACGCTTTTCAGCAAATCTGGCAAATTTTAGCCATTACTTCTGTGATTTATTTTGTGTATTCCCTTCTTTCCTTTCCTTCTGGTATTCACATTACATGCATGCTGGTGTGGCTAGTGGTATCCCGTATTTCTTAGTCTCATTTTTATGTTTTTTTCTCTAAGGATTATACAATCTTTATTGATCTATCTTAAAGTTCAGTGATTTTTTTTTCCTTCTGCCACTTCACATCTATTAGCCCCTCTAGTGAACTTTTTAACTCAGTTTTTATACTTTATATTTTCCACTTTGCTTTTTAAAATATTTATATATTTTATTGATATTCTGTTCGATGTCATATCTTCCTTTAATTCTTTAGACCTGGTCTCCTCCCGTTCTTTACACATATTTATAATGGCTGTCTTGAAGTTTTTGTATGCTAAGTCCAACATCTAGGCCCCTTTAAAAGCAGTTTCTATCACCTGCTTTTCTTCTGCATGGGTCACTCTTTGTTGTTTCTTTGCATGTTTCATATATTTTTGGTGAAAACTGGATATTTTAGATAATATCTTGAAGTGAGCTAAATATTGATTTCCTCCTCCTCTCCCCAAAAGTATGAATGTTGCTGTTGTTGTTTTTTTTGTTTTTGTTTTGGTCATTTGTTTAGTGATTTGGCTTACCTAATTCTGTGAAGTCATGTTCCTGGCAGTATGCAATATCCAATATCTATGTTCAGATTATTTTTTTTCCTTGTTATCTTTTAGCCTGGTTATATAGGGGTCACCTTGGATTTTTAAAAAGGCTACTTATTGGTCAAAGTCATGTTTAAACAGCCTTAGCCAGCTAGCTTTTACTTTTTTACCACTGGATGTGTGTATGTGTGTGTGTGTGTGTGTGTGTGTATTTTGCAGACTGCTAATACAGTTCAAGGCATTTATGTTTTTGCACCCACCCCATTCAAGGAGGTACTAATTGTTTGGATTTTTCCTCTTCAATCACTCTTGAGAAGCCTTATCCTTTGGTGTGTACACACTCTTCCAGGCTTCCAAAGACCTAAGTGATTTTATTTTTAAGGTGACTCCTTGAAGTTCCTTTTGGGTCAGAGTGGATTACTGTTTGCTTGGTGTTTGGTCACAGGTTGTGTTTAGGCCCCGTGACAATTGAGGCCTCCACCATTTGTCAACCAAAGTACATAAAGCTTTGGGAATGTTTTCAAGTCTGCCCCACATCCTTTATTTTTCATTTAATCACTCAATAATGAGAATAATCATAAATTAGTCATTATATATATATATAGTGATTATATATATATAGTGATTATATATATATAGTGATTATATATAGTGATTATATATAGTGATTATNATAGATGAGGAAGAAGAACCAAAGAATCATGATGAAAGATGGATTTTTTTTTTTAGGACAGATTTTTTAAATTAATTTATTAATGGTGGGGGAAGTCTGTTGAAAAACTGTTACCTTGAAATCAAAACAGGAAATGACTTTCCTAATTTCTTCAGCCCCTATTGAAATATACAAACATGGGTCTGGCTCAATAGACTCCTTGTTTAAAAATACCACAGATGGGAGAACCATCTTGTCTTTGTGGCGAGGAATGTTTCTTAGACCATGTATGCTGGTTCACACAACATTCAGGTAATTCTGTTATTGCTGTTTACTCAGCTTTAACTCAGAGGTGGATTTGGAGTTATCTTATACATTGGGGATTATCATTGGCTTGTTTACATATTAGTTCAGGGCTTATCCTCAATCTTTCTGAAGAGTGGGCGGCGGGGGGAAGCAGTAGGCTGAGATTTCTGAGGACAAATGGCTAGTAGAAGCTAGGTATTGTTATAAAAATCTATGAGGCCAGTGAATGGTCAAGGAAGCACTCAGCACAAACACAAGATGGGCCTAAGGATTAGACACTCACCCACCTGTTAAGTCTGGGTCAACAACTGTTATCCAGGATGCTCTCATTTGGGACCCTGATCTTGACTTCACTATCCATCTCCAAAAACTGCACATCTATTACATATCAAATAATTAAAACATTTTGATCCCATCAGCATATCAGTGTATACTCTCTGAATAGGAGAGAGAAAATGAGATCCAGAAAGATCTGAGGCAGTACATGATGCTCTTTGCTGATGAGGGTAGTGAGGACTAGCACTGCCCCAGCTTCCTCCAGTTACATTCTAGGAGGATTGTTCACATCCCAGAGTAAATGGCCCTGGCACCCTTCTCTGTTCTCTATTTTGGTTGCTCACAGAGATTATAGCAGATGAAGATGCAAATGATCCCAAGAGGCAGTCTTCGTGTGCTGTAGTAGATTATCTGGAGTTACAGTGGTTTTTTTAAGGCTGCTGTAACAAAAGATCACACACTTGATGGCTTAAAACAACACATGTTAATTCTCTCACAATTCTGGAGGCCAGAAATTCAAATTCAAGCTGTCTGACAGGGTTGGTTCCTTTGGAAGGCTCTGGAATCTGTTGTGCGTCTCCCTCTCCCAGCTTCTGGTGGTGGCCCACAATCCTTGATACTTCTAGCTTGCAGCAACACAGCTTGAATCTCTCCCTCTGTCTTTAGTCTTCTCTGTGTCTGTTTGTGATAAATCTCTCTCACCTTTATAAGGACACTAGTCAATGGAATTCGAGTTCATCCTAAATCTAGCAAGACTTCATCTCAAGATCCTTAATTTAGTTACATCTGCAAAGGTCCTATTTCCAAATAAGGTCGCATTCATAGATAACTGGGGTTAGGATTTGGACATATTCTGGGAGTCACAGTTCAATCCACCACAAAGAGGATTCCAGTTTTCTTTTTGAATAATGAGAAATTTGGAATTGAGGAAAGGACCAAATTAAAATTTCAGGTTGTAACATTCCAATGGTTGTAAAAGAAAATTACTATTATGTTTTCCTGATGGTACACGAAAAAACAAAACAAAACAAAACGCACCTTGCAACTGTCCCAGAAGACACTCATAGGAAAAAGCTGAATATCTTTAGAACAATTTGTTCTGATGTGTTGGTTAGCCCTCCCATTTTCTTCCTATCTTCCTTCCTCTCTCTCAATCTCTGTTTCTCTCTCCCCTTCCTTTTCCTTTCTGCACCCTTCTTCCTTTTATTTTTTTTAAACATTACACAAAGCTTTACACAAGTTGCATTTTGTCATGTATTCTATGTATCTTATGTTAGGCATAATGAAGCTCACTCATGAAGTCCTCCATTCTGCATTCATTAAAATGCCATATTGTACACATTCTTCCATGTCTTTTGTATTATATCCACTCCCATCATCTTAAGTCTTAATACATTAATGTCTTTCTTTCATGCTTCAGCCTCCTCATCTTACCTATTAGTTCTTTTCCTTCGGCATGCTCTACAGTCTCTCCCATCTGAAAAATAAAATTAGACTGAATTGTCTGGACTGTGGTTTTCTTCCGTCTTTGTTTTCATTCACAACTAACATTTTTGAAAAAAAATAGTTTATTCAACGTTGTTCTGTGCCTCCCAATCATTCCCCATTTCATTCCCTCTACTCTGCAAAACTGTAACTTCTCAAGTCGCTCCCAATATCTGCTTAATCCAAGAGCTATTTGCCAGGCCTTGCCTCACTGTACTTCATTCATGACAACATTCAAAGAATATCAGCTAATATTCTTTTTTAGACATTCTCTTCCCTCAGCTTCCATAGCATTATAACTGTCATAATAATCTATTTCTCTCATTTCCTTCCCTATTTGCTTTTGTTGCCTTCTCCTCTGACTTGAAATATTGGGGTCCATCTCCTCTTAATACAAGATACTCTATTTTTTTCTGGTGTCTAAATAAGCAATGCTTTCAACTCCTTTGAACATGCATGTTGTCTATACATTGTTAAGTGTGCATTGAATGCTCCCATCTCAGTAATTTCTTCTAAACTCTGAACATATATAAAACTACAACTTTGTAATCTCCACTGGATGCTGAATTCATGACATTCTCACTTTTCTCTTCCACAATCTTCTCCCGTTGCAGTCAATGTCATCACCATTAACCGAGGTTTTTGTGCCAGGAACCCAGAAGTCATGATTGACATCTTCCTTTCACTGGAAACATTCAGTTAATTACCAAATCCTGTCATTCCCTACTCTGAAATAAATCTCAGATCCATTCAAGTCATTCTATCATCAATGACAATACATCTTAGTTCCAGGCCTTATCTTCTCTTCCCAGCACACTCCCTCACCATAACACAATGATCTTTTAATCATGTAAGTTGTATCTTATTTCTGAATTTGAACCTCTTTAATGGCTTTTTCTTTCTCCTAACATAAAGTTAAAAGTCCCTAGCATGGCTGTAAAATCCTGCATCATATGGAGCCAAATTGCTTTGCCAGCATCATCTTCTCTCACTACTGCCTTATATACTACCCT
Organism: Ailuropoda melanoleuca; assembly: GCF_002007445.2. Taxonomy (NCBI): domain Eukaryota; kingdom Metazoa; phylum Chordata; class Mammalia; order Carnivora; family Ursidae; genus Ailuropoda; species Ailuropoda melanoleuca. Next base: position 37,496,467 of record NC_048232.1, on the reverse strand, counting down.
CTAGTCACACTGGCCTTCTCTCTGAGACGTCCTTTTCCTTGCCCACCGCAGGGCCTTTGCTTGTGCTCTCTGCTCTCCATGGCACATAATCATATCATTCGCTCTTTAACAATGAACTCCCTCTTATCCCTTTCATGTCTCAACTTAAACATCAATTACTCCAGAAGCCTATCACTCAACATCTTTAGCCCTCCATCACACCCACCTAGCTTATTGTTCATTGTAAGCTCTCAAAGTATTTTAAATTTTATATTCATAGCTCTGATCCAAATTATTTTTGTGATTATTTATTGAATGCTATCTTCTGAAATATTGTAATTGAGTAAACAGAAAGACCATTCCTGTGCACGTCACCTCTTTCTACCCAGTGCCTGAATAGTGCACTTAGCTTTTCTTCATTTATTCACCACATACTTATCGTCTGTGCCTCTGCTTCAGGAATTATCAGTGTGTGCGTGTTACTTTCTTAGTAGTATTACGGTAGTGTTGTTTACCTAAATGAAGATATAACTGAACTGTAGGATGTCTGGAAGCCCAAAGAAATGTAACACACGGTTCATGTCATCCAGAGCTTACACTTTAACTTGAACCATAAATATTCACAGAAACATCTGGGGATCAATTTTTCACAATATACCATCAAAAGAAAGGTAACAGTGCAAACTGCATTCCCTATAGTACAACTGAGGAAAGTGATAATTTCTTGCAATCCAGCTCGCTCCAACAAGCTTACCACATGACAAAAACAAATTAAAAATACATAAAGCAAACTACAGAAGAGTATAATTCAAGGTGATATATATTTTTCAGATCAAGTCCACAGAAGGTAAATTCTATTTTTTTTTTATAATTTTGCTATATTTTTTACAACTGCTTACATGTTTCTGTGTACCTTCTTATACACAGATCATTTATTACTCTTGGGCACACCACAATGTTATAGCAATAAATAGTAGGCCTACTTAATTGGTTAGTATATTACACTGAAGAAGCCACAGGCAAAGATCTGATCCCTAAGCACGTCAGTTGGAGCCACTTTAATTCATCATCACAGACTGAATATCTAAAATGGGTCACCTTCCTTAAGCATTCATGCCAGAGGTAACTACAGAGACTTGTGGCTTCAGCAACATAATATGCTTTCATGCAATGATTATACAACAGAGGGAACCAAAGATGAATAGCGTGCAGCTAGACAAATGATCAGTGTAAATCCACTATACATGTAGCAGTAATATCCTAAGATAAAAATTATGTCATGTGGGTAGTTTGGTGCAGGAAATAATGCTGCAGAATATAACACTTCTGAGTTGATATATGTGATCCAAAACATATCAATATACCAGCAATTAAAAGAATATTTCCATAATTAATCAGAGACTATACCATTCTCAACTACCTTACAGATTTTAAGAAAAATCTATGAGCAATTTTATCTGATAGCTGGAATTACTGACTGAATGAGCATGACATGTGTGTTTACGTGTGTGTTTGTACATAAGAGGGATGGTATTCGACTAATTAAAATACACCTTTGAAAACAGAATTTTTAAATTAATGTTCTATTAGAACACAGAACGGTAGGTAATTCTGAAACATTCTTGTTTGTACAGCTATACATCTGACTTCACCCCTCACAGACCAAGCTGTACTGTCCAATATGGATCAACAGCCACAGGCCACAGGGAGATATTTAAGATTATATTTGAAAAAATTAAGGAAAAAAAAAAAAGAATCAGCTCCTCAATCTCACTAGCCACATTTCAAGTGCTCATAGCTTCCTGTAGCTAGGGGCTACGGTATCAGACAGTACAGAGAATTTCCATCATCACTGAAATTTCTGTTGGACAGCACTGCCTTAAAGATTATCTATGAAGGATAATTTCATAAATTATATCAAATCCTCAGTCTTATCATATTAACAGCCTTCGTTTACAGAAATGTCTCAGACTGTGAAAAGATTTCAGGAAGTATAAAACCACACATGTAATTTGAATATTTTCCCAAACGCATTTAAGCGTGAACGATATCCATAAAAGCAAATAAAAATTTGCATCCCCTAAACCTCAAGTCATTTTCCCCTAGTAATATATTTCAAATCATAAATTAAAAGTCAGGCTCTGGAGAAGGCAAGGCCTATGGTTGATTGTGGATTTGTCATCTTTCTAGCTTTGACACTTTCTCTTGATCTTTGAAATTATCTAAAAAACAAACCCTTAACCCTTTTTCCACACAGCTGAAGTTGGAATACTTAGGGTCTTACCCTTTACTATATTTTTCATCTACTCAGTTCAAATCAGGCTGAAATAGCTTTCAGCTCACAACTCAGCTAACATATGATGTCACACATTTTTATTTATTTTTTTGTTTATCTCAGATATACAAAGGATTACTCTAAGGGCACTTAAAATATCAGAAGTAAGACATGTGTATATATGGATTTACTTCATGAATATATTTGGAATCACTCTAAAGCATAACACACACATACATACACACACGGGGAACCAACCTCCCCTTCATCTGAGGGGTTCTGGGTCTGTAAACTGGCTCAATCTGCAACTTGATTATGTAAAAATTACTCTCTCTTTTGGTGATTCGAGTTAGACTTCCGTTTATGTAACCTAGAACTCTTCCACTTATACAGATCAGGTAAAAATTTAGCAGACAACTTCTCTTTTAGGAATACTGTGGCCAACTGGCCAGCAGTTATACATGCCTGGGAGTCCATTTTTTTCCCCAAGGCCAAACACATTCTACTGTTTATCATATACAATGCATCCTTAAGTAAAAATGCATCACATTTTTGCATAGATATCTTATACTACATTAAAAATTACGAAACAGAGCAGAGAAGAAAATATTTTTTCTTCATTAATAATTTTATAACATTAACATACCACCATCATATAATACAAATAATAGTTCTAAATCTTAAGACTTTTGCAGAACAAAACAACTTGACAGAAGAACAAAATGACAATAAAAGTCATGACCAGGGCTATTAAGACTGGGTACTTCTGAGATATATTAAAAATACCAGAGAGGTCCTGAGAGAACATGGCAGGGAGGGAAGGGAGGCTATAAGTAGGTCTCCCCAAACACGCTTGTTAGCCACATCTGGCAAGAAGAAAATGTATAGTGCAAAAATAAATTTCTTCACTTATTTCACTTAGCATAATACCCTTCAGTTCCACCCACATTGATGTAAATGGTAGGTATTCATACTTTCTGATGGCTCAGTAATATTCCCTTGTATATATGAACCACATCTTCATCCATTCATCTGTCAATGGACATCTCGGTTCCTTCCACAGTCGGCTATTGTGGACATTGCTGCTATGAACACTGGGGTGCAGGTGCCCCTTCATTTCACTACATCTGTATCTTTGGGGTGTGAGATCATAACTCATTGTGGTTTTGATTTGTATCTCCCTGATGACAAGTGATGTGGAGCATTTTTTTCATGTTTCTGTTGGCCATTTAGATGTCTTCTTTGGAGAAATGTCTGTTCATGTCTTCTGCCCATTTCTTGATGGGATTAATACTTTTTTTAATGTCATGTATTCAATTTATGTAAAGGTTAACCACTGTCAAACCTGATCTCTGGTGTTAGAATTTGGGATAGTGATTACCTTTGGGAAGGAAAAAGAGTAACGACTAAGAAGGGGCAGATTAGTGTTGTTCTAAGTTCTTTTCCAGCCTGTCAACTCATAAGCCACTAACAATGAACCAAAGTATACCCTTACCTCAGTCCACGTCTTCTGAAGTTCTTCTCAATGCAAGGATTTCCCTTTACTGCTGTGCTTCATGGCCACTAATGAGTGATGGTGTTGTATAGTGACCACTCACATCCAGCTACCGGCAGCTCACTGTAAATCATTTTGTGAATGAATAAGACCCATACTTTTTTCCTTTCCATTAATTGGTTAGAGGGAATTCTTTATACAGCGAATTTATATGGATTGAGGGAGAAGTGCTGAAGGAATACTGGCAGGTACTAACAGTAGTCTGAGTCACCCACTCATTCAGTTTAGTGGTGGCCATGTTCCTAGTCTTGTAGGAAGTGGACTGCTGTTGTGCCCATCCAGGTTCATGGTCTGGTGAATCAGATAACACCAGTTCATGATGGACAGTTTGATTATTTAGAGTCATTTTATGGTCCATGGTCAAGTGTTCCATCTCTACCGGGTACCAGCAATCAAGCAGGAGTTTTGAAAGGCACTTTCTGGTTACAAAGCACTGTCACATGCTTTATCTCATCAGACAAGAAAGCCCTTCTGCTGGCCTCCAGTGTCTACAGATGTAAAAGGCCCAATGTGAAGGCAGGCCCTCTTCAAAATCAGATTCCATGGAGTCCCTTGCTACTGATCTTTTCCCGCGGCTCTGACAGTCATCTATCCTTATGCCATAGCTTTTCCTATGAGTTTTGGTTACCTAAAGCTGATTTTTCTAGTATCTTGTTTTTTATTTATTTTTTTTAATTTTATTTATGAGAGAGACAGAGCATGAGAGCAAACTGGGGGGAGGGGCAGAGGGAGAGGGAGAAGCAGGCTTTCTGCTGAGCAGGGAGCCTGATGTGGGGCTCAATCCCAGGACCCTGAGATCATGACCCTAGCCAACGGCAGATGCTTAACCGACTAAGCCACCCAGGTGCCCCTAGTAACTTGTTTTTTAATATTAGGTTAAATTATTTTCCTGATCATTTTCTATTTTTCCGATGCACCTTTATCATTTAGGTACTTGTCTTCTAACACTCTGCTATTAGCACATTTATGGTACTCCTGTTTAAATGAGTGTCCTGGGTGGGAGCTGAGGGGTGTCTGGGTGGCTCTCTCAACTATGTACACCTCACAGCATTTAAAAAGAGTGGCTGTTTGGGGACGGCTGAGTGGCTCAGTCTGTTAAGCATCTGCCTTCGGCTCCGGTCATGATTCTAGGATCCCAGGATGGGGTCAGGCTCTCTGCTCAGCCGGGAGGCTGCTTCTCCCTCTCGCCTTCCCCCAAAATGTGTGTGCGCTCTCTCTCTAATAAATAAAATCTTAAAACAAAAAACAGTGGCTGTTTGTGTAGCCTCCTCCATCGCTCTAAGATCTGTGTCTTCTGAAACCTTGTCTCCCATTCTTTTTTTTTTTTTTTAAACTACCAATGATTCTGCCTGCTAAAGTTGGATTTTAGCTCCAGTGATTTTCCTCAGAGCAGTCCACAGTCCCGGAAATTTATTTTGATGTGTTTTTCTGAAGCCATTAGGGCTCCGGTTGTGCCCTTGAAGTCTTTCCGATGTTCACCCCAATTGGGAGTGATTCAATTTCTGCTTCACCACTTGCTGACTGAAATCCACTTGCTAAATTTTGCCTTCAGAAAGAGGTCTGCTCCTTTTGGCAATGAAATCTTTTGGCAATTTTTGTGACCTAGTGCTGGATGTACCATCAGAATTCATTTCTCTCTTTTCCAACTCTATTTGGCTGCTAAATAAACCAGATACTCTTCGCTTCCAAACAAAGAGAACTTGCCAACAAATTCAATTTAATTAAATTATAGAACATTAGGGGCACCTGGGTGGCTCAGTCGGTTAAGTGTCCGACTCTTGATTTTGGCTCAGGTCATGATCTCAGAGTCGTGGGATCAAGCCCTGTGTCAGGTTCCACACTGGGCATGGAGGCTGCTTAAGATTCTCTCCCTCCCTCTCCCTCTGCCTCTCTCTCTCTTTCTCTCTCTCTCAAAAATAAATAAATAAAATCTTTAAATAAATAATCGTACATTGCAGTCGAATTCTTCACATTTTCTACTTACCTACTTCTAGTGCCAATTCCCTCTCATCACATATATAATCACATATGTAATTACACACATAAATATACAATGTAACACATACATATATACTTACACATATTACATATATATATATATATAATGTGATATATATAATCATATGCACACATACACAACTTTTCCTATTCTAAAATTTCTACTTGGTACTTTTTCAAATTTGGTTGTTTCAATTACAGGTCAGCCTGCTCATTTTTCTAATTTTGTTTTTCATTTTTTAAAAATTTCATATTCAATTGTTTTGTATTCTATGCATTATATCTAAAGTCCATAAGAGTCTACATCTGAATATTTTTGTTATCTTTGATTGTAAGCTTGTACTTGGCTTATCAGATATGTGGGTAGTTCCTTCACTCAAAAGGATTCATATTTGTGTCTTGGGCCAAGGATACTGCATCTGAAAACTTTAACCATCTTTCCAGCATTCAGCCTGCATTTTTCATAGGCATCCCTATCTTTTGGAAATGCTTATAAATCACTGTGCCCCACTTTTTATTTTAAGATCATTTTAACTGGGGGATGATCTTTACGATTTCCCTTACATCCCTTAGAGCTCAGCAAGAAATTAAAATGTCTGGTTTATTTTTGCCCCATTTCATTTTAATGGAAAACTCTTCAGTCTATTCAGCATGCTATAATTTCTTTGACACCACGTGGTTTATTTGTATTTGAGTGAATATATGAAGGCATCCATAGGATAATTCACATGGCTTATCTTCCCCACATCGATACAAACTGAAATTCCATGTCAATTATTGGCTCTCTTACCAAAAGCATTCACGAGACTTCATGAACTTTACCTGAATTCTGTAACTTCTGTTTTTTTTTATGCTAACTATGACAGAATCCCTGTGATTTATCATGACATTTTTTAAAAAAGCTTTTTAATATTAGTCATATATTGCTTTAGACTGAAAAAGCCATTCTGTTTAATTTTGTTTATCCTTAATTTAGTCCATTTTTAAATTAACTGACCTTATTTTTTAGAGTTTTAGGTTTACAAAAAAATTGAGCAGAAAGTTCAGGAAGTGCCCACATACCTCCTTCTACACACATCCCCTCCTCTTACCCTATTATTAACCTATTACATTAGTGTGGTACATTTCTTACATTGGCGAACCAATACTGACACATGAGTATTAACTCAAGTTCATAGTCTAGGGTTAACTCTTTGTGTTGTACATTCTATAGGTTTTGACAAATGCATAATGTCATGTAACCACTATAATATCATACCGAATAGTTTCGCTGCCCTAATAAAAATCCTTTGGCATCACCTATTCATCCCTCCCTTCTTCCCTTCAATCTTCTGGAAACCACTGATTCTTTTACTGGGTCTATAGTTTTCCTCTTTCCAGAACATCATATAGCTGGAATAATACAGTACGTAGCCTTCTCAGAGTGGCTTCTTACACTTAGTAATACACGTTTAAAGTTCTCCCTGTCATTTTGTGGCTCGATAGTCCATTTTTTCTGTTGAGTATCTTTTCATAAGTGTATATGCCATCTGTACACTTTCTTTGGCAAGGTGTCTATTCAGATCTTTTGCTCATTTTTAAAATTGGGTTTTGCTTTTGAATTGTTCAATTTTTAAAATTCTTTGTATATTTTGGGGCACCGGGTGACTCAGTTGGTTAAGCATCTGCCTTCGGCTCAGGTCATGATGCCAGAGTGCTGGGATCCAGACCCGTGTCAGGCACCCTGCTCACAGGAGTTTGCTTCCTCCTCTCCCTCTGCCCTTCCCCCACTTGTTTTCTCTTTCTCTCTCTCTTCAATAAATAAAAAATCTTTAAAAAAATTCTTTGTATATTTGGGATAAATGCACTTTATCATATGTGTCTTTTGCAAAAAATTTTCCCAGTCTCCAGCCTGTCTTTCCATTCTCTTATCAGTGTCTTTTTCAGAGCTGAAGTTTTTAAATTTAATAAAGTCCCACATATCAATGTTTTCTTTCATCAACTGTGCTTGGGTATTGTATCTAAAAACTCATCGCCAAACCCAAGGTCACCTAGATTTTTCTCCTATGTTATTTTCTAGAAGCTTTATAGTTTTATCATTTACTTTAAGGTCTGTGATCCATTCTGAGATAAATTCTGTGAAAGATGAAAGCTCTGTGTCTAGATTCATTTTTTTGCATACTGATGTCCAGTTATTCTAGCACCATTTGTACCATGTATCTATAAATAACACATTTTTCTACAAATAGCTACTATATTAATGCTTCCAGTTTATTTGTCCAAAGAGAGAAAATAAAATTGCTGCATCAAGCACATTTCTCATAATATTACATTTCTGACAGCATTAAGATATGCTACCACATCAAGAAACGTCCTTATTAAAGTAACTCACACTATAAAATAATCTGCGAGTTTAAGTGAATTTTATGTTGTGAAAAAAAGCATGCTTTTATACTTCAGATTATGCTTCTTAGCTACCAGTGTTTCCTTTGGGGCTTGCTTTTAATTAAGGAGTAATGACATAAAACATATGGAGTTGAAATATGTGCTTTACTGCACGGAACATTTTTTTCTAAACTTGGGTACATTCCAAGGCACAGAAATGCATAGAATTATGTGAAAAATATCTACTTACCATACTACCTTTTGTTTGGTTATCTCAGGAAATAAAATGGTTTTATTTCTTTTCCCAAACTTTATTTGCATTAGTGATATGCTACCTGCTGAGTCATCAGCACAGAAATCAGAGGTTAATTTCCTTCCTACTAAGTGAAGCAGATAATCAGCCATTGGAGGATGGTGCCTATGCTGTAAACAAGTCTTGACAAGCTGAGGGATAGCCCAATGTATCACTCAGTCCTATTCATGCCATCTGTCCACAAATTAAGTCAAAGTAAGGATATTAATCTGCTACATTTCAAAAGCTGTGCTGACAAACCCACACAGACATTTTAAATGGCAATGGATAACTGAAACACTTTACTAATATTCCACAGAGTCGTGGGTTATGGTTTCTGTAAACTTCCTTTACAGCAATCAACATGTGGAGAGTATTTTTGACCAGATGTACAGATAATGACTATCAAAGCAGATGCTTCTCAAAGTATTACACAGAGGAATTTTTTAAAAAGATCTAGGAAGTTATACCAACTTCATGGCATAAAATTTTATCATTTTCATTGAAAACAAATTATACACATAACTTGGGATTACTACGAGCTTTCCAAGAAATTATATTTATGAAATACTCCCATCTTCCTCAAAGAAATACCTGTCACATGCTAGAAGTAGGAAACTGTGAGAGCTGTCTCCTACAATGTAGGGAAAACATGTCAGATAACAGAGAGGCAAAGATTCAATTCATCTTTCCAGAAAGAAGCAATCAGCACATGGGTTATAAGAAAGAATCATGGCCATGCGAAGGTTAATTTCTAGTTGTCACAGATTAAAAATAAATAAATAAATAAATAATCTGTGCAGATAGGTATATTTGAGACATGGTAAAAGTTCTAGTTAGTCCAAGTTCTTATGAAAGGGTGACAAGGTGACATTAATCCAAAATATGTCATTATATAAAAAGATTTTGATTTTATACACACACACACAACTAATGTGGTAACTGATGGGGTATATTTTTATTTCCTTAGAATATTTATCCCCTTCCACCGCTTTTTTTTTTTTTTTAGTAACTTTACTGGAAATATATAGTCAAGATAAAAAATAGTTTACTCTTTTTTGTTATTATTCCAAATAAAAAAGGAATGCATCTAATAAGACTGTTCTGTGTAAAGCATCTCTTATAAAATATATTTACATGTAAAATAAAAGCAAGTGTTAATTCCTTGACAGACATCTTTGGAGAGTACTTTTGATGACTAAATCTGGCATATCAAACAATTCCATTTCAATATATCATTTTGGATGATTTCTATAAAGTATAAACTATATTACATTCATCTAATATCCTTAAAACCTACTGTCTTGCTTTCTTAATAATGAGTTAGTGATCTAGAGAGAACATACAATACTATCCCCATTTTCCAGATGTCAGCTTAGGCTCAGAAAGTTTTTCTGATTTGCCCAAGTAGCATCATTTTGGCTTTGAATCTGATGCTTTCTTCTCTATTCTTACAAATCGAACAACTGATGTTCTGCTATCTATGAACTTTAATAAATCTCATAGCATCGGTCGTAATTTTTACACGTGGTATTTTAAGACACCACCAACTGAGACCTATGATTCCAAACTAAGATCTGTCCCTTTTAAAAAACTGTACCTTGTAGTAAAGACAAATGGTATTCCCATGAATTTTTAAATACTTCAGGATAAAACAGGTTAATTTTTAATTTTTCTAAGAATTAACCACCATCATCTATTATTCAATGGTGGGAGGACTGTATCTGCCTTGAACTGGGATCAGCAATATCCGTGATACAACTGGAGCTAAAAAGACATTTAATTTTATGTCAATAATCTAAAATTACCAGAGGAAATTAAGGTAGTTTTTACCACCCTTATATCTCTGTCAACTTTACTTTTGAAATTGTAGGAGAGCATTGAGTTTTAGCTTTGCAGAGCCAGTGGCAACATTTGCTGATGTTGGGTCAGAGTTTAACATGTAGGTTAAATCTCAATTAGCCAGACTCAAAGTGAGAAATAGTGTGAGCAAGAGTATGAGGAAAATATAAGTGGATCTTTCGAACTCACGCAAGGTCAAACTTAGCAGACGGAGTTCAGATTTGAGGTAAAAATGAGGTTAAACCCAAGAAGCCGGGGCACTGGATATGCCAGATGTTTTAACTGTGCAGAGTTGGAGGAAACCTTCCACTCCTTGTTTAACAACAATGTAAGAAAACAACACAAAATAAACTTTCAGTCATTGTGTTTCCTAGAAAGTGAGAGGACTAGAGATCCTGAGGGTTGTAGGTGAGCAAAGGAGACAATTTTCAAGAACCAATGACTCCATGACTAGCTGTCTGTTCCTGCCCCACAGAAATACTCTGGAAACACTGGTTTGATTCACATGGCTTTTATCAGACCTTCCATTTGGTCACCCCAACAGGAATGATTATTAAAATTCAAACTCTGTGCTGGGTTTACCAACAATTTTTAAGTATTAGCCTGTGTTCTACAGAATGTCAATCACAATACAGTAGCCAATGAAGATAAATGTTAATAACACTAATATGGTATCAGTGAAAATCATAGGACTTCTCTCTTGGAGGATTAAGTAACCCAAAGCAATTTACACCTTTTCCTTCCTCATGTGTTCTTGTTTTTAACTATCTGCAGAGCTTTAGGGACAGCCAAGAAAGATTTATTTCTGTAATTTTCTTTAAACTGTTCATATATCTTTCTTAAACCATAATGAGAGCCTACGCTGAAGTTGGTTTTATGAACAAAGTCATATTGCTGTCATGCTACATTTTATTGTTAATATATAATACTTTAATGAAGATACATTTTTTTTTGCTAGACTCCAAGATTTACCAGTTTTGTATTGTATTTTTGTGGGGCTGTGTTTTTTCTGACTGCGTTTTGATATCATGTCATCAAGGAGCTATAAATGGAGAAGGTGACCTCCAATTTGGAAGCAACAGGCAGGAGACACTGACATCACATTTTAATCAACTCTTTAGTCTTTACTAAATATTTACCTAAGTTCACCTAGGATAGCAATATTAAACTATTATTAAAAAAACCACAAAATATATTTTTGGAAATGTCATTCCAAAGATGATTACTAGAAAAAAATACATATGGAATAATTTTTTTTAATATGAAAAGTATACATGGGTTTTAAAAATTCATAGAAAAAATACATTGATGTAATAGAAGCCTATGACATGATTTATATATGGTTATACTTTATAATTTTAGTGTTTCAGAATTTTCTATGGGGTATATATCGTTATATTGATAAACGAAAAAATCTATTATGTAAAATAATACTTTCACTTATAAAACCAGAATTTTACAATTAAAATTGCTTTTAATTGTTCCATTATTTTAAATAGGTTCCACAAATGAACTGCACAGTATTTCTCTGTGTTTTGAAGTGTGGTGGGATCCACAGATAAAGTGCCTACATAACTTCACTATATTATTTTTGACAGGTGTTGTGCTAGTAAACATGAAATTATCTTATATGTTAGGACTTTCCCCCCTCTAAATTATAAACTTCTTGAGTCCAAGGAATCCATAATATGGTACTTCTAATACATTTTCCCAAAGATTTTAAGATTCCTGATATATCGCCTTAGGTAAACATTGACTACCTGGGTAGTCTTGGGCAAATTATTTAATCCCTCCAAGAATGCTTGCTTTGTTCAACAGAAAAAATTAGAATAATGAACATATCGACCCAATGTTCTGACATAGTTAAGTGAGACAGTACAAATGAGACATTATGCATAAAGTACAGTGTTTGGCTCATATTCAGAATCCAAGTATAGCCATCAGAATTACTTATCAATATAATTTTATATTGATATAAATATATAATTTTATGGTTCTCTTTTATTTTTTAATTGAGATATAACTGACATATAGCACTGTGTACATTTAAAGTATACAATGTGTTATTTGACACACTCATATATTGCAATATGATCGTTAGTACTGCATTAGCTAACACCTCGATCAAATCACATAATTATTTTGGGGGGAGGTGAGAACATATATGATCAAGTCTTTTAGCAACTTTGAAGTATATAATACAGTATTGTCAGCTATAATGACTATTCTGTGCATCAGATCTCTGAAAATAATTCACCCTCTAGTTGTAAATTTGTACCCTTTAACCAATGCCTCTCCATTCCCCTCCCACTCCCAAGCCCGGAATCACCCGTTGTGCTGTTTCTACAAGTTTGGCTTTTTTAGATTTCACACATAAGTGATATCATACAGTATATGTCTTTGTCTGACTTACCTTGCTTATCATAATGCCCTCAAGATTCATCCATGGTATCACAATGGCAGGATTTCCTTCTTTTTTATGGCTGAAAAATATTCCATTGTGTATATGTTCTATATATATGTGTGTGTGTGTGTATACACATATATACTATGTATACACACACAGACACACAATTTTCTTTATCCATCTTCTTTATTCTTTCATCTGTTGATGGACACACATCTTTTTCATATCTTGGTGATTGCAAATAATGCCACAATAAATATAAGAGTGCAGATATCATTTTGCTATCCTGTTCTCATTTCCTTTGGATGTATACTCAGAAGTGTGACTGCTGGGTCATATGGTAGCTCTATTTTAATTATTTAAAGCAGGTCATATCAAACTACAACCCTCAGATCAAAATCGGCCTGACATGTGTTTCAATAAATAGACTTTTGTTGAAACGTAGTCATACCCGTCCATCTACTACTGTCAGTGGCTACTTTCATACTACAACAGCAGAGATGAGTAGTTGTAACAAACCTCATTTGTCCCTCAAAGCCTAAAGTATTTATTCTATGGCCCTTTACAGAAAAAGTTTGCTGATCCCTAGTCTTAGAATATAGAGTCAAACCCCTTACCTTGGCTTCTATGACCCATCATAATCTAGATACCATTTTATGTTCAGCCCATCCCCACTAATACCATATGCTACTGTGACACAGAAAATGTGCTTCCCAATTTCCTCATGCCCTTCAGGTCTTAAATAACTTGCATACTCCTTTACAAAGGTTTCTCTCTCATCTTTTCACCTTTTATATGCTTAGAGCACAGTCTTATTTGTCTGGCATATCTTTATTTGATGCAACCTACTTTCTTGAGTTGTCTTTCCCTCAAACGGCCTGTGATACATGCCTGTCTTCCATTCATCCTTGGCTCACTGTGAGTTTATTTATTTGACGTGTCTCACGAGGGTCTACAGTTTTCTGGCTACTGTGCTCAATCATGGAACTAGAAATATTAGTAACATGCATCTCATGTCCTCAAAAGATTACTTGAGCTAGTGATATATTTCAAATGGTTGTTGTGAATATTAAATTAAGCAATGCATGAAAATGCTTAAAACAGTGGCTGATGCATGGCAAGCACTCAGTAATACAATAGCAAGTACTTAATGAGAACTTTTAATGTTCCAGACACCACTTCAAACAGTAAACATAATAAATCACCATGTGAAAGACACCACCACTGTATCCATTTCACAGATAAGCAAATTAAGACTCAAAAAATATTAAGCAAATTTCTCAATACACTGCTAGTGAATGTTAGCACTGTGTTCTGAACTTAAGCAGTGTATTTCCAGACTCCATGCACTAAATCACTGTCAGACTATCTTTACAAAATGGTTAGTGATTATTATATTAGTATATGTAATAGTTCCTGGCTCAAAGAAGGGATTAATATATGTTTAATAAATTAGTTTTTAAAGGAATAAATACATAGCTAAGAAAATATAGGTTGTATACAATATAAATTTTAAAAAGTTGTTTCCAAACTTGAACAGTTTTCCATCTGGCTAGGATCTAGGATGAATTAAATAACTTGCAAAAATGAAAATGAAAAAACTAAAATAAATATCTAAATATTGAGCCAGTGGGGTTCCTGAACTTGGATTATTACCAGAACCACCAGAAGTGATTTTTAGAAATGCAGCTTCCTTTATTCAAACACTGATCTATTGATTCAGGGTATCTGAGAGTGAGACTCAAGGATATAGTAATATATGAAAAACTAAGCAAGCAAACAGACAAAAAAAGACATTCAGAACTGTGAGCCAGAATAATGATGCAAATTTATGCATAACTTCCTCATGACTGCCATGACCAAATGTTCAATATATACTAATAATAGAAAAAACAAACTATCCCCATCAATATATCTATCCCTTTAACATAAATAAACATCCACAAAACACACAGCTCAATGGGAGAGAGATGGAAAAGACACACTTAGTACTCAATAGGAAACTTCAGATTTTGTAAATCCTACAAGAAAAGCAGATTAAGAAGACAGTAACTTCTACAGAGTAAAGAGTAAAATATGGTGGAGGGTTAGAGCCAGGGCTCACTGTGTGAAACCATGAGTGAAGCACCCCCAAACAGCCTGGAAAAAAGTAAGGCTTGATTTTATATATCAACAGACAGACACAAAGATACAGACACAGACACAGACACACACACACACACACACACACTTTCTATCCTCTAAAAAAGCCTATATTTATTTAACTACACGTAAAACAGTGACCATATCAACTAATAAAGAAGTTTCGAGAAATTCCAAAGAATAGTATAGAGCCACCTTCTTGGACCACAGTATCATCAGGAAGCAACAACAAAAACAGCAACACATATATTTAGAAACCACAAAATTATAATTGAGGGAGTGATGTCAGCAAAATGGTGGAACTGGAGTTTTCCACTGTCTTGTCCTCAAAGAACACTGATTTTAGCAATCATTCACAGATAGGAATACCTCTGTAAAAGTTCAGGAGTCCATATGAGAAGTTCCTACACACCACTGGAACAAAAAAAAAATCTGAGATTAGGTAAATTAAAGAGGGTAAGAAGAAAAGTTTTGCTGTACTTGCCTCACCTCTTCCATAAGGAACCATCCGACAACCCATGATTTCACTGTAAGGGAAAGAGAACACGTGAATGAGTGCCTGACGTCCAGAGCTGTGTGGGGCTCTGCCAAAAAGGCCCACTTCTTTCTTGCCTCATGTAGAGGGCTGAGATGTGCTATATGACTAAGGAGTGAGGAGTAGCTGGGAGAATAGCTCTTGGAGGGCATCACAGGGATGCGCATCCTATGAACTGCTTCATTGGAAGCTCGCCCGTGACTTTCCAAGACAGAATCATGAAGAACTAGAAAATACGAACACATTAATAATGAGAAAGAAGACTGAGTCAGCGATCAAAACCAGCCAAATAAAGAAAAGGCCAGGAACCGATAGCTTCACTGGTAAATTCAACCCAATTAATACCAATCCATCTCTAAGCCTTCCAAAAATTTGAAGCGGATGGAACACTTCCAAGCTGGTTTTACAAGACCGGCATTACTCTGATACCAAACCTGGACAAGGACACTGCAAGAAAGGAAAATTACAAGCCAATATTCATGACAAATATGGATCTGAAAATTCTCAATAAAATATTACCAAACAGAATTACGCAGCCATTAGGAAGATCACATACCATGATTAAGTTAGATTTACCCTGAGATGCAATGATGTTTAAACATACACAAATCAATAAATGTGATACTCCATATTAACAGAAAGACAGATAAAAATCCTATGATCACCTCAACAGATGCAGGAAAAGCATCTGACAAAATTCAACATCCTTTCATTATAAAAAACTCTCAATAAAACGGATATGGAAGGAAAATACCTCAATGTAATAAATGCCATATATGACAAGTCCTCAGCTAACATCATGCTGAAACTTTTTCCTCTAAGACCAAGAACAGTACAGAATACCCACTTCTGTCCTTTCTTTTCGACACAGTACTGGAAGTCCTAGCCAGAGCAAGTAGGCCAAAAAAAAGGACATCCAAGGTCTCCAAATTAGAAATGATGAGGTAAATCTGTCTCTGTTTGCAGATGACATGATCTCTATACAGAAAACTCTAAAGACTCCACCAGAAGACTATTAAAACTGATCAACAAATTCAGTAAAGTTTCAGGATGTCAAATTGATATACAAATGTCAGTCGTGTTTCTATACACTAAAAACAAACTATTGGAAATAGAAATTAAGAAAACAATCTTATTTACAATAGCATCATAAAACAGTGTAATACTCAGGAATAAATTTAAGCAAGGTGGTAAAAGTCTTGTACACTGAAAACTGTACGACAGTGGTGAAAAACTGAAAAAGGCACAAACACAGTGGAGATGTTGGTCACAGGTACACGTTAGTTATAAGATGAATAAGCTCCGGGGAGTTAATGCACAGCACTGTGACTACAGTAAATAATACTGTGTTATGTACACAAATTTGCTAAGAGAGCAGACCTTAAGCATTCTCACCAGAAAAACAAAGTGATAGCAACCATGTGAGGTGATGGATCTGTTAATTAACCTGTGACAATCATCACAAAGTATATGTATGTCAAATCATATTGTAGACTTAAGTGTTTAAGTAAATACTATTTTATTTCTCAATTATGCCTCAAATAAAGCTGAAACAAGTTAGAAAATAAAAAATATATATATATTTCTATATGAACAGCATGAAAAATACAACATACGAAAACTAATGGGATGCAGCTCAAGCCATATTTAAGGGACATTTTAAAGAACTAAATACAGAAATTAAAACAAAACCAAAAAAAAGCTAAATAATGAACTCACCATTCAAGTCAAGAAATTAAAAGAAATACAAAGAAACAAAGAGATAATAGAAGGAGCATAAATCAATGCAGAAGAAAACAAAAAAGGGGAGAGAACTGACAGAATCTAGTAAGAATGATAAAACAGAGATAAAGCACAAATCGCCAGTATTAGGAATAAATACTGGGACACAATTATAGCTACAGCAATATTTTAAAATAACTTATAAAATAAAAAAATGAGTTTATTGACAGATATATTTCAAACTGGGTAAACTCAGATGAAGAATCATGGAGCCCCCTACCTAGAAATATTAAAATTTAAGATACAGAATGATTAAAATGGAATGTGTATTTATTATTTGTAAGACATAAACAAAATGGGGACAGAAAATACTAGTAAGATTTTTAAGTCATAAAATAATGACCTTTATGTTAATACATTTAAAAACTTAGATTAAATGGAAAATATTTGGAAATATACAAATTATCTAAAATCACCTAATCTTTAGGATATTTGATTGGTCCCCAAAATGAACTAAGTATACAGAAATCTTTCTCCATATGATCTCCACAAATTACCAAAGAAACCAACCCAGTCCTCCAGAGTAGACAATTATAAAGAAAACTAATTAAATATTTAAGAAACTGATTATTTTTATCATACAAAATAAATAGGGACAGCTATAAAATGTATGGAGATAGAATTACCTCAAAATGAAAGATCACAAGGGTATAAGATATAAAAGTTTCAGAATGAACACAGATGCTAAAATTCTATATAAAACATAAGCACATAAATTCAGCAGTGCATTAAAGAAAATTTACCATGAACATATTCAATCCAGTATGAAGATTCTAGGATGGACAGACATCAATGCATCTATTATGGATTTCACTGTGTTAAACAGAAGGTGAAAATAAAAACTCATAATCATCTTAATACGTGCAGATTAATTTTATAAAATTCACTATTCAATTGTGATTAAAAAATCACCAAACTAGGAAAATACAAAAAATTGCTTCACACTATAAAATTCCTATCATCACATTTAATAGTAAATCCTTAGGAACTTCCAAATTAGTGGCTGTTTTGGATAGAATTTTGTCTCCTGCAAATTCATATGTTGAAGGCCTAACACCCTATACCTCTGAATGTTACTGTGTTTGGAAATAGTACTATAAAGGGGTAGATTACGTGAAGATGAGACCATTGGGGTAGACCCAAATCTGATCTGACTGATATCCTTATATGAATAGGAAATATGGAAACACAGTGAGATACCTGGGGCAGGCTTGCACAGAGGAAAAGACCATGTGAGGGCACCAGGGAAAAAGGAGCCATCTGCAAGCCTGAAGAGAGGTCTCAGAAGAAATCAAACAAGTTGACACTTTGACCTTGGACTTCTAGCCTCCAGATTGTGAAAAATAAATTTTTGTTGCTAAGTCACCTAGTTTGTGTTACTTTATGGCAGCCCTAACAAACTAATACAGCAGCAAAATAAGAAAGGTACACCCCTATTCCTGCTTCATGTCACCACCACACAAGATACCTTAACTGATGCAAAGGGGAAAAAAAAAAAAAGAACAAACATTTCTTTTTATCAGACCAAGCAATTGTTTAACAAAACCTCAATCTACTAACATTGCTTCCTAAAACACTTAAATATAAGTATCGATAGCATTCCTGTACCCTAGCCACATCTAAGAAAAAAATAACAGCAAAATAAAAATGATAAAAACTAGGGGCACCTGGGTAGCTCAATCGCTTAAGCGTCTGACTTGATTTCAGCTCAGGTTATGATCTTGGGGTCCTGGGATTAAGCTCCACGTTGAACTCCATGCTCAGCAGAGAACCTGCTTGAAGATTCTCTCTCTCTTTCCTTCCCCCTACCCGTGCTTTCTCATTTGCTCGCTCTCTCTCTTAAATAAATAAATCTTTAAAAAACAAGAAGAATAACTATATGACATAGAGAAAGAGGTCTAACCAACAGGTTTTTTTTTAATCTTTAAGGAGAAAATTTCAAAATATTGTTGAAGACCACATAAAAGCAGATATGAATAAATGTAAGAAAATACAACCTACTAAAGGATGAGAAAATGCATTAAAGATCTTAAGTCTCACTGGATTAAAACATACAGTTCAACAATCCCAATAAATGTCCCAACAAGATTTGTGATAGAAGTGATTAATTGGTTCTAAAGTTTATATGGGACTAAAGGAAGAAACAAGGAAATTGTGAAGGCTAGAAACAAGTAGATACATCTGCTTAAAAGGTACAGAATTATTTTCAAGTTGTACTAATTTTAACAGAGCACTGTTAAAAATAATACAGGAAAACAGAAAGCCCAGAAAGAGACCTTAACACATACGTGGGACTGCTACATAATATAAGTGACATTAACAAAATCAGAGAAGAACCCAACCAACAGTCACTGTTGGTTCAACTAGCTTTACATATATAAAAAATAAAGTCTAATTAGAACTGTGGGATAAGGCTACTTCATATCTTGTCTCAAGAATATGAATTTTTGTTACAAAGGACAGAATAGAAACAAATAAATTTACAGATTAGTGAAAACGAGAAACCAGTTTTTGAAGCAAATTGTGTAAGAGATTAGCGTTTAATCAAAAGCTGAATAATTTTTCATTTACATATTTTCTCTAATAGTGGAGCTTTACAATATTACAATTAACTGTTTCAGATGACTATACTTGTCAAAATTTTCCCATTATATTTTCTAAATCAGGATTAAACAGAAACAGAAAATGCTTAATTCACTTTTTTATAGAGTTAAAGACTTTCACTTATTATCTGTTTACGAGAAATATATCTAGTAATCAGAAATATTTTCACTTCTATTTCATTTCATTGAGGTTTCCATAGGTCTCCTGGCTGATCCAACCACAATGTGGTCTTTAAAATTAATGAGCAGGGGGAAATCTGTTTTGTAAATAACATTTGAACTCTTTCTTAACACCTCTCTCTGTCTTCCAGACAATTGAAGAGGGTAAGATAAGTGAATTTATCCTCTCTATAACCTACTGGTATAACACTGCTCCTGTGGAATGATGTCACTATTTCAAAAATGGGTTTAACAAAATACTCTCCTGTCAAACTTACAGACGAAACAGTGAATCAATTGTAATGAGACCTGAGTGTATTTTTATTTACGTAATTAAGCTATAAGGAACAAAGTGTTAAATTCAGTTTTGGATAGCTTATTGTTAGATGATGATGTGCTATAATTTTTTTATCCACACATGTCACATAAATGGATTTCTGCTGTGAACATAATGCAGATGATGTGTTCCAGATCCTGGCATTTCAAGATGAGAGAGGCATCCAGAAACCCAAAGGAGCTAAACAGTCCTCAAAAGAGCAACCAAAAGTTCAGTGGAGGCTAGCCAATCTTTCTCTGTTAGTTCCTGTAGCAATAAGCATTTCTAAATGTTCATACCTCTTTTTTGGGGGAACTATGTCAAGTTCCATAGGCCAAGACAATTACAGCACTAGGAAAACAGAAAGGGGGGAGATATAATTAATCCTAACCATAGCACAAAAGAATTAAAATTAACAAAATAACTAAAAGCTGCCAATGTCTTGCAAATTGTTTAAATTAAAAGACATATGCTACCATACTAAGTAATATGCACATAAGAGATAATAATTGACCAAAAAAATAAAACTGAACAACGTTAAAAATAATACAAATCAGGGTACCCGGGTGGCTCAGTTGGTTAAGCATCTGACTCTTGAGTTAGCCTCAGGTCATAGTCTTGGGGCTGTGAAATCAAGCCCCAGTCAGACTCCATGCTCAGCAGGGAGTCACCTTGAGATTCCCTCTCTCCCTCTCCCCCCATCACATTGACTCACACCCTCTCTCTCTCTCAAATAAATAAATCTTTTAAAAAATAAATAATAAAAAATCAAAACTAGTGGAATGAAAGCTGATAATCTTAGATATTTAATTTAGAAATAATGAAACTTGAAAATAAGAAATTTCAACATGACCAGTCTAAGAAATTTAAAGACAAAAAAATAAACTCAAGAAGATGGGAGGAAATAATACCAATAAACACAGATGAATGTAATACTCAAGAAACTTGAAGGTTGGCTATTTCCAAAAGTATGTTTACTTGAAAATTATCTCCTGAGATCTAGCATGAAAATGGGGATATTAAAGTATACTTTCTAAAAAGATAAAACCATTACTCTAATGCAAACATAAAATGAATATATGCAAAATATTTTATGCAACTCACTAATTAAGAAAGAAACTACTAGGATGTTACAATAGTCCAAAGTGTATTTGAGGAGTTAGGTATCCATAAACAGGCAAACTACTATAGAAATTTTAGGATAAGATTTCTGGTAATTGTCTTACAGGGGCATAAACTGTAAACTTTGAAGGTAACTTTTCCACCAGAATTTTTTTGTATCTCTACCAGATCGAAATCTACAAGTTAGACACTGTCTCTACGGAAGTGTAATATAGCACATTCAATACACAATCTATAAAAGTCTAACCACTGAAAGAATGTTAATTACTTTTATATATTTGCAAGTTTCAGATAATTTTCTGACAAAGGTAGAAATAAACATTAAAGTATTTTAAAAAGGTATTACTATAGATGTAGCCAATATCATAATTCAATAAAGTATAAAAAATACATTAGAAAATGTTATCAAAACGGAGTCAAGACAATGAGACACCTTTCCACCAAGTAAACACATGCATGCATACATTATGCATAGAAAAAAATATATTAAAAATGTCAATCTCCAACCTAAAAATTCTCAACTAACTAATAAGTGAATTACGGCATTCTCTGTGAAATACAGAAGGGCAAGTTGGAATGAAAAGCTGAAAAAGGAATTCTGGCATGATCACTTTAACTCAGGTGCAATTTCAGGCAGAACAGTTTCAAAAAAGTGTACAGGCAGAATTTGGTTACATTATAGATTCAAACTAACCTTGGAAAAATTCACGTGCCTCTAAATATTTGTATGGTACTAAGACAGATGACCAGGAGAAATTTTTGGATATGTGCACAAGAGAGGATATATAACTGCATTCACCGCAACATTGTTTGTTGAAGAAAATAATTAGAAAGAAATGAAATGGCCTTCAACAGAAGAATGGATAAATTGTGAGATTGTCACAAATGATCGAGTGAAAGCTACATATACAAATGAGGATAAGTTTCATAAATAGAAAGCTGACTTTAAAAAAGGAAGCTGCAGGGTAGTATGAACATCATGGTAGCATTCAATAAATAAATTGCAAACTCTACATAACAATACATTATAGATTCATGCATATTTATAGACTCATGCATATTTTTCAAATATATGAACATATACGTGAGAATGATAAACACAGATATCACAAGCCAGCTGCCTTTAGACAGAAAGAACAGAAAGCAAATCAGGGAAGATAGTGGGCCTCTAATGTATCTATGTCTCTTTAGTTTTTAAAAAGGAAAATAATTCCTTAAACATATAGGATCTTGTTAAAAATTTGATAGAGTCATATTCTGGGTACACGAGTACCCAGATTACACATACTATTCTCTATTCCCATCTCTCCGGGAAAAACAAAAAACGAACGAAAAACTTCATAATTAGGAAATAAAACCAAATAGGAATACAGGATTTCTGGATAAGAAATATTGAGAAAAGACAGAGACCACTGTATGAAAA
This sequence comes from Ailuropoda melanoleuca, assembly GCF_002007445.2. Lineage (NCBI taxonomy): Eukaryota > Metazoa > Chordata > Mammalia > Carnivora > Ursidae > Ailuropoda > Ailuropoda melanoleuca. The sequence continues at coordinate 37,473,673 of NC_048232.1, read as the reverse complement.
TCCAGATTGTAAGTACTTTATGGTGAGCAGTTTACAAAGGCCGATTCAGATTGCAGCACAGCTCATCTGGAGTTACAACGTAAAACGGAGAAGTGAGAAAATGGGTTTTCCAAGCTCAAGACTAGGTAAAGGAAACTAAGGAAAACATTTAGCTAACATACCTCGGTTTTTCCTTGTCTGCAAAAGAGACAATTAAATGGGTCTTGCCTCATGGAGTTTTTGTGTGGATTATATGTGATTAGAAGTAGATGGTCATTTGTAAAAGTTTATCTATGGCCCTATATAGTACTGGAAATCTTATGATAATCACGATACCTGCATCACTTGGTTGATTACTGTGACAGTTTCCTTTTCATCTATAGCTATACCATACCTCTCTATCACATATCTACATCACCCTCAACTTCATTTTTTATCTGAGTGATTGAATAACTGCCACTTATTTGACTTAAACTATCTAGTTTACTTAAATATTTTATACATTTTTCACAGTATTTAAAATTAAGGTTTTGCCTACTCATAGCATTTAAATTAAAACTCCTTATGAACATCTACATAGCTTTACAATTAAATCAAATCTATTTATATACCCACTTCGTGACGCTGAAGCAAAGTATTAACTAACTAATGGCTATTAAATTCTATGTACACAGTACGTTGATTTTACCTAAGCATGCACTTTTAAATTCTGTAAACAAGACTCAAAATGGGGGGGGGGCGCCTGGGTGGCACAGCGGTTAAGGGTCTGCCTTCGGCTCAGGGCATGATCCCGGCGTTACAGGATCGAGCCCCACATCATGCTCTTCCTCTATAAGCCTGCTTCTTCCTCTCCCACTCCCCCTGCTTCTGTTCCCTCTCTCGCTGGCTGTCTCTATCTCTGTCAAATAAATTTAAAAAAAAATATATTAAAAAAAAAAAAGATTCAAAATGGGTTCTGCAGTATCTCCAGAACTAACTCAGAATAGAATCCATGGAATGCAGAACATCACTATATATACATTACATGTATATATAGTATATATATTTTTTAACTGAACAAATGTTCAGACAAAGAAATCTTTGGAAGAGAAATAATACGAGTTTCAAATGAGTAAATAAAGATAGGGGATGCATGATTACTCATATTTTTGAAAGAATAGACATTTCTTTATAAAGATTAAAGACTAATGGAATTTTCAGAAAATTTTCATTGTGATTTCAAGTAATTGTAATCCTGTCAGTTTTACTTATTCACTTTAAGCGATTTCTGACCCAACTAGAATTCAAGTCCCTAAGTAGCTGTTTTCAATTTTGAATCGTGAATAATTACTATCATTAACAAAAAAATATCAACAGCAAGAGATTTTGACTAAATCAAGTAACAGCAATTCCTTGCTCACTTAAATGTTAGATTCCGGGTTACTAAAATCATATCCCTTTGCCACGAATGAGGTAACTCACACTGTCCATGTTTACATCAAAGTTCTCTATTGACTCCTATTATATCATACAATGTTTTCTTTCTCTCTTCTTGATTATTTTCAGCCTTGCTAACCATTATTTATACTTCTCTAACATGTTATTTAGGCACCCAATAAGTATTTCTTCAATAAGCTAATTTTAAATAAAATTATCAAAAGCTGAACAGATCATCATATTCCTTCCTCTCATCCTTTACACCTTCTCTCAGGTCTTTTTAATGCCATTAAGAGTGTATCAGTTTGCCAAAAATGTAGCAAACACTGAACATGTTATGGACCTTATTCTGTTATGCACAGAACGTGAGAATAATAAAACATAATCAATGCCTTGCACAAGTTTATTTTAGAAGGGAAATATATACAAAATAATTAGTACATATTCTAATAACTTGAATGTTGTTAAGCATATTCATAAATATATTTTTAATAGGTTGCAATAGTCCTTTGCTCTTCCTGGGTCATTCAACTTCAGGAAAAAAAAATGGTGCTTGCATGAGAAAGTTAATAAAGAGCATGTGGATAAGTCAAGCAGAGAAAGACAATTATCATATGGTTTCACTCATTTGTGAACATAAGGAATAGCAGGGAGATCGGCAGGAGAAGGAAGGGAAGAATGAAGGGGGGTAACAAAAGGGGGAATGAACCACGAGAGACTATGGGCTCTGGGAAACAAACTGAGGGTTTCAGGGGGAGGGGGGTGGGGGATTGGGATAGGCCAGTGATGGGTATTAAGGAGGGCATGTATTGCATGGAGCACTGGGTGTTATACACAAACAATGAATCATGGAACACTACATCAAAAACTAATGATGTACTGTATGGTGACTAACATAACATAATAAAAAATTTTTTAAAAAAATAGTGGCAATTACTAAAATAACATGCAATGATAAATAATATGTTCTAAGACTACATAAATAAATAAATAAATAAAAAGCACATGGTCAAAAAGGTGTGGATACTCAAACCTTTTCATTACTACCCGTTTCTATTTCCTCTATAAAACCATTCCTTTCTTCAGGTCACAAAAATATTTTCTTTGTGTCCATCAAGCAGCCCAGTGCATCATAAATAAAAACTACCCATCAATATTTGATGAATGAACCTGGAGAAGCAGTGGACTAGCTAGGCCTGAAAACTGAAAAGTGCTACAAACTCAGCTGAGATTCATTCTACCTAATTTGGGGGCTCAAATACCATAAAATGGCAGTAAAACAAATTACAAGTAGAAGAAAGGTGGAAGTGAGATCCAGTTCCATTTAACATTATTTGTAGTCCCCAAAGTAACATACAACCCACTTATGCTGCAATTAGTTGCCATAATCCCTTAACTAACTCATTAAAAAATGATCATTACATTTCAAAATTTAAAGAAAATGGGACAGACAAGTAGAAACATGTTCTGAGGTGATTTTGTTTTTGTTTTTGTTTTTGCATTTCTACATCTTTCCATCCATCTTCAAGTCATTTCATCTTTTTACCTCCTGCCACGTTCAAATTAGCTTAAATGTGATCTAGATGATTATTCATTCAATTTAATTGAATATCACTTGAATACACTGCCCCCTACTTTTCCAATTTCCTCACACTTGATGAGGGATTGCTAAGGACACTATGCAAATGTGAACTCATTTCCTCAAATTGTGTAATTGCCTTTCAGGGAGATATTAAAGGTGTGAAAAATTTAATCTTTAAAGATTATATACAGGAAGTATAGAGCAACTTGAAATGAGATTCTAAGGAGATTCTAGATCCTTGTAATCTATTCTTTAGAAGCTATTATCCTTTCACTCCAAGATTTTTCACTGAACGTCTGACCTATACGTCTGACCTATGCCACATAATGTGCTATGTGCTAATATAAGAAAATATTTTTACAAATTTTTTGCACATACATGTGCTACATATTTATTTAGTGTCACCATGTTTAAAAAATTACCTCCCAGGTATTCACTTAATTTTACATTGTATTTTTTTTAAAGATTTTATTTATTTATTTGACAGAGACACAGCCAGAGAGAGAGGGAACACAAGCAGGGGGAGTGGGAGAGGAAGAAGCAGGCTCCCCAGTGGAGCAGGGAGCCCGATGCGGGGCTCTGGGATCACGCCCTGGGCCTGAGCAAAGGCAGACACTTAACAACTGAGCTACCCAGGCACCCCACGTTGTGAGCATTTTTATACTGATTCTGATTCCTTCCTATACAGGAAGAGTAAGTAACACACCATTGTGAGCCTCTCATCATTTTTGTGTAAATTTAATAAAAATAACTGGGTGTTCATAGTTCAGTTCCATTCTTCTCTTCTTGCTCTTGGGAGTGATCATTCATTGAGAAAAGGATTTCTCCTGTCTTTCCACGGTGTTCGGTTGTTCAAGGCCTAACCCTTTTGGAAAGGGTGCCCATTCTGGTGTTATCTCAAACTTGTTGGTTAAGTCTAAATAATTTGGTGGCGCCTGGGTGGCACAGTCGTTGGGCGTCTGCCTTTGGCTTGGGGCGTGATCCCGGCGTTCCAGGATCAAGTCCCACATTGGGCTCCTCCGCTGGGAGCCTGCTTCTTCCTCTCCCACTCCCCTGCTGTGTTCCCTCTCTAGCTGGCTATCTCTCTGTCACATAAATAAATAAAATCTTTAAAAAAAAAAAGTCTGAATAATTTGGGGTCTGAAAAAGGAAGACTAATTCCCCTTCAAATTAAGCACCATGGGTAATAAAGATGGCTTTTATGAGCAGTAAGAATGCTATATTTCAACATAATATAAACTGCCATCTTCCGGGGTGAGGTGTGTATTGGTTACCAGGTGTTGTAAATATATATTAATTCCTACCTGTTTAAATTTTTGTTGTTTTTTTTTTAAATAAGGGTTAATGTTGAATTTTGTTGAAGTTTTTTTGGTATCAAGATGGTATCAAAATTTTTCTCCTTACATCTACTGTAATGGTGAATCTGTATGAATACATTGGCTAATATTAAATTATTCCCGAATTCCTAAAGGAACATACTTGATTTTGACATATTAGTTTCTACTGAGGTTTCAGAATCTTTCCTAGTATTTTGTTAATTTCAACGAAAATATGGTATGCATACAGGAGAATGCATACACCAAACCTGTACAGAACACAAAAACTGAACAAACACATGGACTAGCAACCAGATGAAGAAAAAGAACATTATCCTATAATAATGCCCACTGTGCTTCCTTCATATACAAAACCCTTGCCCCATCTTAATCCAAGGGTGACCTTTATCCTTCCTCTAATAATAGATTGGTTTTACCTGTCTTGGTACTTTACATAAATGGAAACATGATGATTATGCTTGACTTCTTTCCCTCAACATTAATGAAACCCATTCATGTTGTTACACATAGTTTTAATGAATTCTGATTATCACTATTTAGTAAGTCATTACGTAAAGATTCCATAACGTATTAACCCATTCAGTTAATTTATGGACACTGTGATAGTTTCCAGTTTGGGATGGAATTAAAAAGAAGGCTACAAACCAAACCAAACAAAAACTAGAGCAAGAGAAATGCTATGAACATTCCAGCAAAAGGTTTACATGAAGCGATAGCATTTCTGTTGAACATGCACGTGGAGCTGGAATTTCTGTGTCCTAAGTGGCATCTCTTCAGCCTAATTAGTTCTACAGTTTTTAAAAGCACTTGTACCAATTTACAGTCTCATCACAATGTCTGAGAGGACCAGCTGTTCATGGAAATCTCCAGTTTTCTTTGTTGTTTGGCCCTTCTGAAAGGTGTGTACAGGTGTCTGACTATTGTTTCACCTAACTTCCCCTGAAGAACAATAAAAGTGAGCATTTTTTAGATGTTTAGTAGCCAGCTCCTTTTGAAGTCTTTTGCCAGTTTACTCCTAGGTTTTCAGTATTTTTCTTGCTAACATGTAGGAATTTTGTTATGTATTCTGGATAGCAAGCCATTCGTCGGATATATGTCTTTTAAATAACTTTTCTAATTCTGCCAGCTACTTTTTACCATCTTGGTGTCTTTTGATAAACAGAAGTACATATTTTCACACAACACTAATCATTTTTTTATCTTCTTTGTAGTGAATGTCTTTTGTATCTTCTTAGTGTATTTTGTGTCCTGTTAAATTTTCCTATTCTATGGAATATATTCCCCTACATTTTCCATTAAAATACAGCTTTACCTTTTACAAGGAAATCTGCAGTCCATGTGGAATTAATTTTTGTGCATGATGTGAGGGAGGTGATTGAGTCGGAAAAAACTGTCTTCCGCTTATGTAGGGACACAGTCCTTCCCTAGTGTGTCTTTCCCCAGTGTGTCTCCTTTACTACCCACACAAAACACTTCCCTTCTGACATTTCTGGTCACCACTGTGTGGGTGGGCTTTTCCCACACAAAACAATTCTCTGTGACACCAGCTGGTTGTCCTACAGTTTTACTCAATTCTAACATGTGTTTCTCTGTCTGCTTTCAATATTTTCCCTTTAAATTTAGCTTTCAGAATTCTGATTATGATGCTTCTTAGTGTGTATTTCTTCAGACTGATCCTGTTAAGAGTACAAACCTTCTTGAATCTGTAAGCTTATGTCTTGAGAAGTTTTCAGCTGTTATTTCTTTGAATGCTTTTTCAGATCCACACTCTTTCTTCTTCTAGAACACCAATGAACAAAAGATAAACACTTTACTGGAGTCCCACAAGTTTCTGAGCCTGTGGTTCTTTTTTTTTTTTAATGTTTTTTCAATATATTTAATCTCTATTGTTCCATCTGGATCATTTATTTTATTATTTATCATCAAATACACTTGACTATTTTTCCCCTGTCATCTACACTCTGATAGTCACTCTGATATTCACATTTTCTTATTTAAGCTTTTGTATTTTTCAGTTCTGAAATTTCCATTTGGCTTTTCTTTACATCTTCTATTTCTTTCTTGAGAATTCCTGTTTTTTCTCATTTTTGCAAGAGTTTTTGTAATTGTTTCTGGAAGTACGTTTATGACTACAGCCTTACAACCCATGCCAGAAAATTCTAACATCTATGTCATCCCAATCTTGATATCTGTGGTCATTTCTTATCTGAGTTGAGATTTCTCTGGTTCCTGGCATGATGAAAAATCTTCTACTGTATGCTGGAAATTTCAGGTATTATGTTACAAGACTCTGGTTGTTCATTTATTTCAGCAGTCAGTAAGTCTTTAGGTTCAGAAAACATGCCCTGCCCCAATTTTGTGTGCTATATTGGAAATGCCAGTTTAATTTTCAAAGCCTTTGCTGTGCTATTCTGATCCTTCCTGAGTATGTGCCACCCAGAGGCCAATGTGAAACTCAGTAGTATTAGACCACAGCTCACTTCTCAGACCTCTCACACAGTTAATTATGGTTGGTTCATGCATAGCTCAGTTGTGGTTCTGCTCAGCACTTAATGTACAAACTTAAAAAATGCTTTTCTCCAGCTCAGTGCCTCTCTGTTACTGCTTTTACTTTCATATCTCTATATAACAATTTTTGTGGTGGTTTTTTTAAACCAGAGACTTTATGAAAACAAAAAGGACTTGCTGATAATAATATGGTCCCCATTCTTTAATGATAAATATTTAATTATTATAGGCATTGCATTATGTACTATGAGAGTCACCCCATAGACATCTTTATCCATGTGTATGTGTGAGTCTGAATATTTATATGCATAACTATATAAATGGACATTTTTAGCAATCCCAATATAAGCTTCAATGAGAACTCTTATCATGTATACCTAAGAGAATATTTTCAATGCTTCTCAGATCCTCTTCTATGCACTCGGGATTGTTCTATTAAAATAAGATGCTCTTTTTCAAATTATTTTATTGTAATGTCTAGTAATAGCCTCTCCCTAGCCCCCAGTAATATGAGGGTGCTTAATACAGAAGGTTGCTATTTTAAATCTTCGTTTCGTACTGGAATCTAAAATACTCATTATAAGCAGTATAATCTGAATTTTAAGATAGCACCTTGTCTTCATTTGACAGGTAGAGGGTGTCTTTCTTCAATTCACACTAATTTAATTAGAGGTTAAAAGAAAAAAAAAATACTAATTGAATTATATCTTAACCAGTAATAAATGTGTCATGGTAGATTGGGGCACATCCAAGCTCTCCATTCTAAGGGAAGGTCAATAAAATTTTTACAAAAGAAGTTAAAATTTAGTTGAATTAAAAGATATCAACAGAATCTTCCACTCCACAAAGAGCCAGTATTATTTCAGGCAAAAAAAAAAGTCCCTGCCCGAGGGCAGAATAAAATAGAAAATGATCCAATTTGACCTATTAGCCCTTTTTATTTGTTAATATATTTACTATAACCAATACATTTATTTTCCTAAATACGCACATTTTGAGTGCTTTATATACAACTATAGTCCTTCCAAGCTTTATTGGTAAAGTTGTACTGAAGAGAAATCTGATCATATATAATTAGGATATGGTGCATTCTGGGGTAAAAACGATTATAAGTATTCTTGCAAATAGTCCTGCCTCTTTTTGGAAGAGGTTGGATTGACAGCTGAATGGATATTGAGTGAGGATACTGATATCCATTGACAGCTGAATGGATATTAAGCTTATCTGTGCTACCTGGAGCTTATTTTCTGAAGCAGCTGGGAGCCAAGAAACATGTGCAAGATCGTACAAGCTTCTGGGGCACCACAAAGCAGGTCATTTAATTTGCCCTATTTTGAGTTTAATTATAGAATCACCACTCTACTTGTTTAGAAAGGAGAAGGAAACAAACAAACAAACAAAAAGCTCAGTATTTCCAAAGCTAAATGTAGAATTTCATGTTACAGTGGTCAAGCCTGATTGCTGAAAGTCGCCTCCACAAACCTCCAGAAAGTATTAAATACCATAAGCTTGGGTTGGTTATACTCTGACAGCTAGAACCAAGAGACATTATTTCTTAGCTTCTTGAACCATTTCAGTACAGCTGAGCTCATGCTATCCATGGTGAATTATTAGGAGACATACCATGCACTCAGTTTCAAAGAAAAATGTTCATTTCACCCAAACTCAGTACCATTGCTTTGTTTGGTTTTTATAGCATCTAACAGATTTTGTCATCTGGAAATTTGTAATGCTGCAAAACTGGCAGAAAAGCACTGAGAAAAGAGTATATGAGGCAGTTTAAAGCAACTCTGAATGTGCAAAGCTCAATCAAAAGAGGACACATGAGGCCCCACTCATTTACTCTTAGTCTCAACTATTTAAAACCTGCATCCACGAACCCTAGGACAGTGGCACATCTCACATACGCAAGGAGAAAATAACATGATTAGTCCCTTCCCATATCATTTAAAGGAGTAGTTATTATAAAGGAAATATAAATACTGAAACATAAATTATATGTAATACTGAAGTATTAAATATACAGTTGGGAAGAGGTGTGGCTGAATTTACAATAAAAGGTCAGCCCATACTTCAGTAAAGATACAGATTAATTATTTCTACAGCTTCGTTGTTATGCTATGATGTTAGGGATACTTTTCAAGTAGGAAAAGTAGGCAAAGTAGGCACAATTCATTTTTACCTTCAACTAATGTGATGCATGGAGTAGCTATTTCATGCTAAGTGCTGCACAAAACACAGAAGACACTGCAGTGAATGGAACGTGAGCCTGGTCCTTGCACTGCTTATGGTTCAATATAAAAATGAAAGGAAGCTATACTTCATCTGCTGAATTTGATCAGTTATCAGTGATGCCTAGAGTGTCTGCTGTATCCCATTCCCGGTCTAGTAACTTTTAATAAAAGAGGAACGAGAGAGGCAAAAGGAGGAGGAGAAAAAGGGAAAAAAGGAAGAAATAAAAAGATACTACATCTGAATTATAGGTGACTAAATCACTGATAATGTGATGACCCTTAGCATCTCTGGCCATATGGTGAAGAAAAATCATACTGGCCCTGCCTACCTCACTTGATTATACAAATTTGGTAAAATATATGAAATGTTTAAACTGAAAATGCCTATATTCCATTTAGGTAGTATTATGATATTTTATAAGTGAACGGAGATGCATGTTGGCTAGCTAGGATGCATTAATTCATGTTTGATTGAGAATTTATTATTCCCTTTTATAAAGAGTAATTGTGCTTCCCTTAGTTCAGAATTTCAGAAAGGGCGAGTTTTCCTATTTTATAGGCCCTGGAGGGGAAAAGGGTTCATGAAAACAAAATGAGGCAGAGTAAAATTTTTTAAATGGTCTATTTCTTCCTTTATTTTCCCATTATAAAAGAAAACCTAATATTTTATGCAATGCCATGGTCTGAATATATGAGACCATTTACATGCTTGAAACATTGATTCAACATATTCATTCATTCTTTCATTCATTAAATGAATATTTATTGCAAACCTACCATGTTAGTAACTAAATAAAATGTAAAATAAATTTAAGAAAGTCTCTGCTCGCCTGGATACCTGGTCTGCAAACCAACCCTGATTCTTATGTCAGTCAACCATGGTCAAACTTAAGCACTATGGCACAGTGTTTTGGGATTTTGGGTTTTTTTTTTTAAGATTTTATTTATTGACAGAGCCAGCGAGCTAGCACAAGCAGGTGAAGTGGCAGGTAGAGGGAGAGGGAGGGGGAGAAGCAGGCTCCCAAGCAGGGAGCCCCATTAAGATGGGGCTTGATCCTAGGACCCTAGGATCACGACCTAAGCCAAAGGCAGACACTTAGCCGACTCAGCCACCAAGGCGCCCCTGGCATATTGTTCTGATCACAGGTTTGCAAGCAGACAAAAGAGGATGGAATGATCCTCGCTTGCCAATATTTTAGGCATAATCTCTGGCAGGCTATTTCATCTTTGTAAGACTCAGACTCTTCCAAGTGGAGGATAAATGCAAATGTCAAGAATAATAATAATACATATCTTAAAGGGCTGTTGTCAAAATTAAATGAGGAAATAGATGTAAAATGCTTTGCACAGTATTTGACATGCACTAAGTACTTGATAAATGTTAGTTATTATTTTTATATTATGTCAGGCACATATTTACTTTTTTGTTCTTTATAAAAAGGACCACTCTTCTCAAATGAAGAATAATAAATGAAGACAAGGAAGAATTCAGGATAATGTGAAATATTAGAAATACTTTATATAGTTTCATTTCCATGATTTCCTTGGCTGTGAAAACGTGGGAAAATAACACAACTTTATTTTGCTTCCTCTTTTAATAAATAGCATAATAGCATAACCAACTCCCCAAGGTTGGGGAAAAAGTCAATAACATAATGGAGAGAACAAGAAAACCTCTTAAGAAAAAAATGGCTTCTGTTTGAGAAAATGCCTAATTAAATATTTTGCAGTAGATGAGATGTCAAGGATAGGAATCTAAGCCTTGTCTCCCTCCCCAAATCGTCTTTGTGAGAAAATGAGAGCTTCTACTTACTACCGAGAAACACCTGCATTTCGTTCTGAGAAGAAAGAAGAGGAAAGGAGAAGAAATGGGAGACAAAGAATTGATGGACAAAAGAAAGAACCTGAGATGTAAATATAGTCAAGTATTTTTAGATAATGCTGCTGCCTGTGTTTTTGTTGTTGTTGTTGTTGCTGTTAAAAAGATTTTCAGTTTCCTCAACTTCTCCTATTTTAGTGCTGAGGACTGCACAATTTTGTGGCCCTTGAATTAATTTTGGAGTTCTCAGCTTACCATGCTTCCATGTAGCGATGATGCAGAAAACAGTGGGATATAAAAATCTACAAATTTTGAAATGTATAGCTTGATTTATGTATTCAATCAAGTCTAGTTTACCTAATAACAAAATAGTGCCTTGCAAAGGAACAATCAATTCTTGCTTTGTCTTTATGCTGTCAATTGAGGAGTTTAGCTTTCTCATGCAACAATCCCCAAATAGAAATATTAATTTAAAAATAGTTCTATGCACTCATAAAAATGCTTATGCCATTATTAGATGACCATTATCCAGTCGCTGAAATACATTTGCCTAGGGCTTTGGATATAAGCTTGTTCGAATTTTCCCATCATCACAAAGTGGACTAGTAGAGCTGACCCTCCCTTCTGCCTCAAACATGTTTTTGTAACTTAAAATTGCCTCCACAAAAAGGGCCATCTCTGAAAACAACTTTCCTCTTGACACATAACTTTTGGCATTCCACACTCACAAACTAAAATTTAAGTGACCAGTAACAGAAACTCCAATTTGACGTAACAACACACACAGAGCAAGAAGTAAGAATACAATGCTGACTACACATCCTCGGATTAATTTTTGTAACAAAACGTTCCATCGTATTGAGTAGTTTTATGATTAGCAATACTATTTGGTGTTGTTTAAATTAAGCTTTGATCACTGGATAAAAAAATTACAAATTACATTTATGTTATTAAGAATCAAGATTTTCCACATGGTAGAAAATAAGGCATGCCATAAAACCAAAGAAATGAAGAAGGCATCTATCATGTTGGAACAAAACTGGAAACACCAGCATTCACTCATGATTCTAAAATAATAGGAATCTTTCCAGATCTGTACAATAAAATTACCTAGTAAAGATGTCATCCTACCAGCATAAACCTGATATTATGTCTTTGTTCCCCACATTATCATTTTCCACCAAAAGGAACCATGGTTTTCTCCTAGTGGTTGATTCTTGTTTGGGGCAGGAAAGATACAGGTGATGCTGGCGTATCTCATTTAGCAAAAAGCAAGGAATTTTAACATGGTTGTATCAAGAAACACAAGAACCTAGGCTGAGAGGGCTAACAATGGTCAGATTGTAACAATTATAAAAATAATAATTGCAATAAACTGAGACATATTTAATCTATAAACTACTGTAAGTCCCTAATGATACCATAAATATAAAAGTTACCTACAATATTTACCATCAATTTTTTAAATTAAGTTAAATCTTTAGATTTAACTTCTGGTTTAATAAGTGTCGAGACTTGCTATCATTGTTACGTAGTAACGAAGTTAGAGGGGAAGACAACCATAGCTCTTACCTATGGATCCCTGCGCTGGTTTGACAGGCAGCATATTAAGCAGGCCCCAAAAAGAGTCCTGGTCTGTAGATTTGATGACATTCCACATTTCTCTCCTTCTAAAATGCTCCAAGACCACCTTTCATAAAAATCTCACTGGAGGTTTATTCTGGTGGTGAGATTTAACTATTTTCCATTTGGAGTCTAATGGAGCAAAATCCTCTAAAAATTAGCTCTTCAGAACCCAACCTGAGTGCTATTTAGATGAAAGTATGCAATTGGACCAAAGATATTTTTACACCTTGCTCATGAGCAAATGGCAGTGCTCTACAATACGCTTATTCAAACCACGTATATTTTTTGTCTCGTTTCATCAGAGGAAATAAGCTTTAACCACAGTCATTATTAACAAAGCCCGGGTGGTAAGCAGTGATCCATATATCCTTGTTGACTATTTAAACAATATCTTCTAGGAGGCCTGGGCGGCGGGAGGGGCTCAGTCGGTTAAGCGTCTGCCAATGGCTGGGTCTTGATCCTGGGGTCCTGGGATGGAGCTGAGCAGGGAGTCTGCTTCTCCCTCTGCCCCTCCCCCTGGCTTGTGCTCCTTTGCTCTCGCTCTCTCTCAAACAAATGAATGAATGAATGAATGAATGAATGAATGAATGAATAAAATCTTAAAAACAAAACAAAAAACAATACCTTCTCAAAAAAGAACCTATGATAAATGACCAAATCGTCTTAGCTTCATTTGTAATAACAGCCTAGAAGATTCTAATGAGCCTACGCGCACGTTTTTCCCGGTTTAAGTGAAACAATTTAATAGCTAGTCTTACTTCCAGGTGTTCCTTGCCATTCTGCGTGAGATCCCCGGCCTCTGGTCACAGGTGGGCGAGCTGCTTTTTCAGAAGTCCCCTCTCCCGTTCGTGGCCACAGTGTTGGAGTCCTTTCCGAGCCGCCAGCGTGATCCTCTGTGAGCTGACTTGGGAAAGCCACCAGGAAGCTGCCAGACCTAAGGGGCCAAGTGCGCCAGGCTTCCAGCGTGGCCATGGCGCACCAGGCTTCCAGCCACCTGGGCTGCACAGAGCCTATCCTCACCTTCCGCTTCCACCCCGCCTGCGCCCTGGGCCAGGCTGCCTGGGGCAAGCAGGGGCAGCTGGGTTCTACATCAGACAGCAAGACGCCAAAACGAAGTTGAGAGAACACCCCACTTCAGTGTCCAAGCCACACGTGAGATTCCTGACACCCAGTAGTCCTGCGCCTTGCACCAAGTGGAAAATAAACTCCAATCGGACAGGAAAAAAAAAAAAAAGGCCCACACTTCCGGGCAAATAATACACAAAATCTCTTGGTGAGTTATTACGAATAGGTCATGTTACATTATTTCCTGGTTAACATGATACTCTATCTACTGCATGGTAACATATTAGCACCAAACGTGGTAGCTTAAAACAACAAACATTTTGTTGTCTCTCATGGTTTCTCTGAGTCAGGAATATCGGGAGAGTTTGGGTGGTTCTAGAGCGGGTTTCTCTTACGGTTGCAGGCAGGTGTCAGCTACATCTAGGACAGCGGAGAGCCCTGGTATCAGGTGTCTCCAGGAAGCCTCTTCAGTTGGTTTACTTGGAGCTTCCTCGCAACATGACCACCTCAGAGCAGAACAACTGTCCACAGCTTCAGTAGGATATCTGACATTATTTTCATTCTGAGTAGCGTACAGCAATAATTTGGCATGCATTCCTTACCATTCTGTGCATTGAAACACTTGAGGAACTACAGTTTTAACATCTTGCATTAGAGCCATGTGTGTTTGCTACATTAAGAAAGAGCCCCTCAGCTCAGTTCCACTTTTTCTATTTCTGGAGCCTTGCAAAATTGATCTAACCTCATTAGGCCTGAATTTCCTCACTTGCAAATTACAAATACAAATAGTGTCTCATGCACTTACTGGGAACATGGTGCATGCCAGTCTTAACAATAACATCAAATAACAGATGTCTGATTTTATGGGTGAGGAATCCAAGGTTCATGGTAATGGCTCATTATATACGAATTTAATAAATGAGGCGCAGAAAGATTAAATAATTTAGAACCAGTAATGAGTGGTTCTTTTTTTATTTGTTCACTTTAAAAATTAGGCTCTTAGACTTTGAAAAAACTATTTCAAATTTGGTGTCAGCATTAATAGAATTGGGGAGATGTTAAAGGATACAAACTTGTAACTAGAAGGTGAATAAGTTCTGGGGCTCTAATTCAGTACAGTGATTCTAGTCAACCATACTGTATCATATACTTCAAAATTGATGAGAGACGACATCTTTAATGTTGTCACCACAAAAAAGATATGATGATTATGTGAGGTGATAGAGATGTTAGTAATCCTACTGCAATATATAAATGTATCAAATCAACATGTTGTGAACTTTAAACTCACATGATGCTATATGTCAATCTTAGCTCAATAAAAAAAATAAATAAGGGGACTGTGAATAGGAAATAAACCATAAATGGGAGATTTCAGGAATACATTAGTCTTCAGCACTTTTGAAAATGGGCCATCTGTATAATACATACATGTATTATTATGCATGTATAGGCATGCATAATACTCTAATTGTCAGGCATGCGTAATAGCCATGTATAATAAATACATGCCTATTTGGTCAGGCCAAATAGTGAAGCATTCTGACTGTATCTTTGAGTTTCATTATCCGTTATTTAGGCAACACCAACTAGATCAAAACCACAAAAACACGGGTCCCAGTAACAACAAGGATAAATATCTAACAATCCATGAACATTTTCCACCTTATGCTTTTTCAGGCATTATTCCAACAGAATTGCACGTTTTAACTCACTTAAATTTTACCACAACCGAGCCCTCTGGCCATGCACATAACAAATTACTCCCAAACACAACAAAAACACCCTTGAGCATGAACAATGAATGAGACCCTTCTTTAGTCTTCCATTCTACCCTTTGAGGTGCAGACTAATGAGTCCCTCCTTGTAAATTTGAAGATGACTAACAAGATTCCTTGCACCTGACTCTACCTGAAGTATTTCACCGTGTGCTTCACCCCTGTGCGTTGTAGAAACCTTACCTAATGACTGACTGAGGAGCATTCTTACTGATCCACTGCACACGCCTTCCGTATCTGAAATCTCCCACAGTTTCCGTGTAGGCTCGTCAAACCCTCGGTCTCTCTAACTGGATGACCAAGGTTAGAAAAATGAGCTTAACATATGTGTCCAGACAAGTTTGTAAATGTAAGATTCATAACGATATCAGTATTTCTGTGTGATGGCATAACTGCTTGCTGGATTACATAATTAATCGAGGGTACAGTTAACAGGCTCCCAAATCATGTAGGCCTACAAAATATCTAGGATGTTCATGTGAATCCGCATGCATCTGCCCTTAGTGTCCAGCTACCCTGTAATTGCACAAGGACATTAAAATGTTTCTTCTAATGGTGAATATGAGTAGTACAGCACAGAAAAGCCTGCATAATAAATTACTTCAGCAGTTCAGAGTGGTCAAAAATAATAACATTAGGGCAGAATAAAAGATTAAAAAGTGAGAGTACAAAGACTTTCCCAAGAGTAACATGGAATAAAAAAGTCATTTGCTATGAAAATTGAGTTTAAATGTGGATTTAGTTCCTTAGAACAGCATAAGGGAAAATGTTCCTATATGATCTAATTTTAGCCATCCCTCCCAATTTACTTAAAATTCCTCTAGGGAATTAGCAATTTAAATCCAAAATGTCAATGATTAGACAAAATTCATGTAGTGATTTTTTTTCTTTTTTTTCACTCTTAGAGACCAAACCTTTTTTTTTCCTACAGAGAATATATGCTTTTAGAAAGAGCAAAACACTGAATTTTTGAAGTTATAAGTTTTCTATAAGTTATTTATCTTGAATATAAAAAGTTAAAAGAGCTGAAGATTTTTAAATTGATGTGGAGTTATTTAAGAAATACATGATAATATCAGTATTAGACAATACTAAAATAAGGTTTTATAGTTTCCATAGAAGTCAAAATAAGAGGAATATACCTTACATGATAGCTGAAGTAACTGAAAGCAAATGTCATTTGAATGTTGTTAGATACTGGAACGGATGACTGAAACAGCTTCCAGTATTTCCTTTTTTGGTGAATGTAAAGAAAAAAACAAAAAACAAAAAAACAAAACTAGATCCTGTTGATACCCAGGTCAAAGATTCCCCCATCCTCCTTTATTTAGAGTTCACAGCTGTTTCGCCAGTATAACTTTGACTAATTGACTCTTACTTCACCAGCTACTGCTTTTTCTTGGGCAGAGTGAGGTGTTCTTAAGTCTTAAACTTTCAAAGCACAGGTTCACAATAATCAACTTTTAATTGAGTACACACAAGAAAGTTGCTTTACTGCCAATTTATTGTTGGGTATACCACCATGATAATTTTCTCCAACAAAAATAATATTAGATAAATGCTAAATACAAAGCTATATTATTATGGCCTCTGTGTAATAATGTAACCTTATCTAAAGAGAGGTCTGGCCATTAACCATGGCTCCTAGGAAATAATGTCTAAGCCCTGAAAAAGGTGTCGTTTATCTGAGCGCCTTAAGCCCAACAGCAACAGTGTGATTTGGGATGGAGGTCTCGGTCACATGGTATCAGCTCAACTTCCAGAGGGGTTGGAGACTGTGGTTGACCACATGGCCAGCCAACCAGGTTTACATGCTCAAGCCTGAGTAAAGACTATGGACACCAGGCTCAGGGGAATGTCCCTGCTTGCAGGTCCTCCAAGGACATTGTTACACATCAATGCCAGAAATTTAATGCTGTTTATGACTCCATAGTAAAAGGACAGCTGGAAGCTCCAACATTGGAACTTTCTAGGACTCTGCCCCACATACATCCCTTCTCTAGGCTGATTTTTATGCCCACCCCTTTTTTTAAATAAACTGTAAGNGGCTCAGGGGAATGTCCCTGCTTGCAGGTCCTCCAAGGACATTGTTACACATCAATGCCAGAAATTTAATGCTGTTTATGACTCCATAGTAAAAGGACAACTGGAAGCTCCAACATTGGAACTTTCTAGGACTCTGCCCCACATACATCCCTTCTCTCAGCTGATTTTTATGCCCACCCTTTTTTTTTTTAATAAACTGTAAGTATAATAGCTTTAAGAGAGTTCTATGAATCCTTCTAGCAAATTACTAAACTTGAGGTTTTTAGAACCCTCTAAACTTGTTAGTAGTGTCAGAAATGAGAATAATCTCATAGACTCTTCTTTCTCTAACCACAGCCTCCTATCCACGAAGGATAAAAAATGTAACCAAATATTTCTTATTATGCTGATGCAAATCTTACAGTGAAATACCTTTCACAAGGTAGCCATAAAAATTCTCTTTGAAAGAACTTTTGTGTAGCTAAGAAATAGAAGACATGGCTTTCCTATTTTTCTTCTTGATTCCATTAACTGAAACCATATAGAAATTAGTTTTAAATTATTATGCTCAATATCGGTTAAAGAAACACATATTAAGTTCCTAATACAGGTCTGTAATGAAACTATAATGAAAACAAAGGCATGGATAATATAATCTTTCCATCAAAGACTTACAGAAATCTTATATGACATGTACAAATTATGTATAATTCCAAATAGAAATACAAAGTACAAGGGTTGCCTTTTCTCCACAACCTCATCAACATGTTATCTCCTATCTCTTAGGCAACAGCTGATAGATGTTCTAACAGATGTGAGGTGATGTCTCACTGTAGTTTTGATTTGCATTTTCTTGATGATTAGTGATGTTGAGCATCTTTTCATGTACCTGGTGGCCATTTGTGTGTTTTCTTTGGAAAAATATCTATACAGTTCCTCTGCCCATTTTTTAATCAGATTGACTTGTGTGAGTTCTTTATATATTTTGGACATTAATCCCTTACCAGATATCCGGTTTGCAAATACTTTTTCCTGTTCTGTAGCTTTCCTTTTCATTTTGTTGATGATTTATTGTGCTGTACAGAAGCTTTTATTCCAACAAGTCCTAGAAAAGTACAAGACCAGATGGATTCACTGGTAAACTCTAAAAACATTTTTTAAAGAATGAATAACAATCCTTTTTAAACACCTCCAATAAACTGCAGAGGAGGGAACACTTTCAAACTCATTTTATGGGGCTGACATTACCCTGACACCAAGCCCAGACAAGGACACTACAAGAAAAGATAATTGTAGACCAATGTCCCTGATGAATATAGATACAAAAGTCCTCAAAAAAATATTAGCAAACTGAACTCAACAATGCGTTAGAAGGATTATATACCATGATAAAGTGGGATTTACTCCAGGGATGCCAAGATGATTGAACATCTCTGCAAATCAATCATTGTGATAGACCACATTAACAAAATAAAGGATAAAAATCATAAGATCATCTTAAACATGTAGAAAAAGCATTTGACAAAACTCAACATCCATTTATTATAAAAATTGTTCACAAAATGGGTATGGAGGGAACATATCTCAACATAGTAAAGGCCATATTGTGACAAGCCCACAGGTCACATCATATTTAATGGTGAAAAGTTAAAAGCTTCTCTTCTAAGATCAGGAACAAGATAAAGATGCCCATTCTTTTTTTTTTTTAATATTTTTTTTTAAGATTTTTTATTTATTTATTTGACAGAGATAGAGACAGCCAGCGAGAGAGGGAACACAAGCAGGGGGACTGGGAGAGGAAGATGCAGGCCCATAGCAGTNTGGGTATGGAGGGAACATATCTCAACATAGTAAAGGCCATATTGTGACAAGCCCACAGGTCACATCATATTTAATGGTGAAAAGCTAAAAGCTTCTCCTCTAAGATCAGGAACAAGATNCGCTGTGCCACCCAGGCGCCCCAAAGATGCCCATTCTTGCCACTTTTATTCACCACAGTACTGAATGTCCTGGTCAGAGCATTTAGGCAAGAAAAATAAATAAGATATCCAAATCAGAAAGAAAGAAAGCTGTCTCTATTTGCAGTTTCATGGTCTCCTCTATAGAAAATCTTAAATACTCCACCAAAAAACTAATAAGCAAATTCAGCAAATTTGCGGGATACAAAATCAATATACCAAAATCAGTTTCTGTACACTAATTATGAACCATAAAAAATATTCTTTTTAAATCCATTTACAATTGCATCAAAAAGAATAAAGTACCCAAGAATAAATCTAACCAATGAGGTAAAAGATCTGTATACTGAAAACTTAAAGACTTTGATGAAAGAAATTGAAGATGACACAAATAAATGGAAAGATATTCCATGCTCATGGATTGGAAGGATTAATATTGTTAAAATGTCCATACCACCCAAAGCAATCTACAGATTCAGTGCAATCTTCACCAAAATTCCAATAGCATTTTTCACAGAAATAGATAAAACAATCCTAAAATTTGATGGAACCACAAAAGACTATGAATAGCTAAAGCAACCTTGAGAAAGAAGAGTAAAGCTGGAGGCATCGCATTCCTGATTTCATGCTATATTATAAAGCTATAGTAATCAAAACAGTGTTGTAATGGCATAAAAACAGACATCTTGACCAACAGAACTGAATACAGAGCCCAGAAATAACCTGTGAATGTACAGTCAATTAATTTTTAACAATGAGGGCTCCTGGGTGACTCAGTTGGTTAAGTGGCTGCCTTAGCTCAGGTCATGATCCCACGGTCCTGGGATCAAGCCCTGCATCTGCCTCCCTGCTCAGTGGGGAGTCTGCTTCTCCCTCTGCCCTCTGTCCCTCCCCCTGCTCATGAGTTCTCTCTCTCAAATAAATAAATAAAATCTTTTAGAAAAATAATTTGACAAAGGAGCCAAGAATATACAATGGGGAAAGTATAGTCTCTCCAATAAGTTACTATAATTTGACAAGTGCTCAGCATCAGGGAATGTGATGCAATCAGTAGGTTACAAGTGACCTCAGGATCTCATTCTGATTTAGCTCAGTGACAGCTACTTGGGACTAGGAATTCTGCTTCCCCAGCAGGATGGGTTTTGTTTAAGCTTAGCTTCCCACTAGACTGGTGACTTTATCTCCCTAAGAGGAAGTAATGTGTCTGATTCTAACTTTCCATTGACCTCCACGTTCTATAGGTATTTGGCAGCTGGTTTACCTAAAAACTCTTAGCAAATAGTTTGGTGTCAAGCAATCAGTTTATAGACCAAAGACAAGGTTGTAGTTGCCTCATGAGATTGGAGAGCAACATGAGGTAGAAATACAATCTTTCCTTTGAAAGACAACCCACAGTTTGCACAGAAGAACGCACTCGGCCCAGCAAAATTCTCTGTAGGGACAATGGTAGGATTATCCATCTATCTCATTAACTCTATTTTCACCACTCATTTATACTCCTTCCTTCATTCTGCTCCTTGCTCTGATATTCTAAATGCAGAACAATCACATTGCTAAATACCCCCTTAAAATTGCTGATACAAATGGAAGATCGGTAGAAACTGTACATCTTGAGCTCAGCTGAGGATTACAATTAAGGATTTTTGTAATTCTCAGGAAGAAAAAATTTGCTGCAGAATTCAGATACTGGTTAGGATTTGTTAAATACTACTCATGGACTGCTAGATAATTTAGTAAGGCGTGTAAGATTCTCCTGAGTGTGACCCAGTCTCCTTTTCCCGCGACTTTCCTATCATTGACTTATTCCTCAATCTTTCCAGACTTCTTAAACTTTGCTGAAAAAAGACATTCACTTTGATTACTTCAACTGTTTTGTATATGTGATTTCCTCTTTCTAATCTTGGGAAACAACCTATTTATTTTTTAAGCTCTAGCTCAAAATTGACTTTGTAAAACACGTCTTCAACCATATCTCATCAGCCACTCCAACATCTAAACTGTAAACACACCTGTTCCTTGTGTTTCCATGGGAATTGGCTTATTGTTTTATAATTTATTCCTTTAAATGTTCATCTCCAAAAATGATATATAATCTCTGTAAAGGAAGTACCTTATTCAACGGTGCATCCTTCGAGCCTATGCCTGAGATATTTCAATAAATTCATGNCTATGCCTGAGATATTTCATTGAGTAAACAAATGACTACTCTCCCAAACACTTGAAATTCCTAGAGGTGTTTGCTGCCGAAGAAACTCTGCACACAGAAAGTAAATAAATGCTGCTGACTCATGTGGAGAGTTAAAAGCAGTGAAGTTTTATTTATANTCTCCCAAACACTTGAAATTCCTAGAGGTGTTTGCTGCCGAAGAAACTCTGCACACAGAAAGTAAATAAATGTTGCTGACTCATGTGGAGAGTTAAAAGCAGTGAAGTTTTATTTATATCTTATTTATTTTCCAGGTGTTTCTTGCCTCCCAGACAATGTTTATCCAGGCAATCATAATTCCAATTAATATTAATATAAAAAAGTATATAGTCATATGAATAAACTCACTGAAAATTGAAGATCTAAAGGGCTTTTGGATTGTCCAGATGTCTGATCCCATCTGTTGACATAGAAAATTGAAAGCTTTGTCTGTTTTAAGCCTTACCAAAAATATGCAAACTTTATAAAAATACAAAATTTTTAAGAAATTGCTCACTTCTTTGGTCTTTCTTAAGAGAGTATGTGTATATATGTATATACATATGTATTTATTTGTATATGTATATGTTACATTTGTATGTTATGTATATGTTACATACATACACACATACATATGTGTATTGTGTATGTTTCTTTCTCTGTTTCAGAAAAAATCTATAAAATGTTCTGGGATTTCTACATTACATAAAACTGTAGTTACCTTGAAGCAGGAACCAAGGGTAAGCTTCCCTCCACTAGGAACGGATCTAGAAATGCCTGCTGTATCTGGAACTCTTAAGTATCTTAATTATTGTACACTCAACATACATTGACTAGAATATAATTAAGTAAGATCCTAGATGTTTTCCTAGTAATGATTTTATTTTCTCGGCTATCACGTTTCAAGTAATTTGAGCCAGTTAATTCAACACTTTTTTATTTAAAAATGAACATTGGTAATGTGGATTTATAGAGTACATTATTAATTATGTCTTTAATTTTGAAAATAGATTTTCCAAACTCACAATTTTATTAGAAGTTTTGAGAAACATTTAGATCCTTTTGGTCAGCACAAAAAGACATCATTGCTGCCAATTTCACTTTGACCCCCCCCCAAAAAAAAAGTCCCTGAGAAACTTCTATTTTCAATCCTTTCTACCCAAAACAATCCCTGCAGTCTACAAATTCCAGCTTTAAATTAAAGAGTTGTTTATTTATTTATTGAATTAGTGAGTATTACTTCATGTATCCAGGTCCAGAATTCTACTCTGTGTATTCAAAGTATTTTCAAATTATGGGAAATTATGTGAAACCACCAACAACCATAAAAAGGTTAGAAACGTTCCCATCTTCCTCATTCTTCTTCTGTATTTAAAAAAATTCTGGGTAATAGGTTGTTTAGTTTCTAATCCTGGTTTTTCTACTAATAAATTCTGTGACTTTGCAGAAAGTACCTTTTTTTTGCTTGGCTTTAGTATCCTTGACGATAATTTGATGCTTCCATATAGATAATATTAATGAAATAAAAGCAATATTTTTTAGTCATCGTTATGTGTCAGCCGCTAGTCTACATGCTTTACCTTTATAACCTTAGAGGTAAGTAATAGAATTACCAACTTGCAGAGAGGAAACTGACAGGCAGGGGTTAAGTAACTTGTCCACAGTTATACAAATGCCAAAACCGGGAATCCTTACCTGGGTCCACACACTTCACCAATGTCCCACCTTAACATGTAGTCTTTCTAAATTCACCCACTTAATGTGCTAGAATCGATTCTAAGTTCTTAGCACAAACATAGAAGTGAAACATTATTTTGTCTAGAGACCAAACATAAGAAATTGGACTTGTACTGATCAACGTATTGAAAAGAAAGGTCACAGAGACCACCCAGATATTTTTATTTTAGTGAAGGAAAGTAAATAGTAATAAGATTAAATTGAAATATAATGACATAAATTGCAAACTAGGAGCATTATGTTAACTCTGATGGCTCCCGTAATTTTATTCATTGTTCAGTAAAATTTATTTACATGGATTTGTGTGTGTGTGTGAGTGTAGTTATTACCTCACAAGAGAAGCTAATAAGACAAGAAATCACTAAAGATGTTTCAAACTCATTTTCTTGTTTACTACCTCATTAAATTCAATGAAAGCCATACCTCAATTATTTTGTTTTTGTGCTTTCCAAATCTATAGATAGCATTGGCATTTGTCCAATTAATGGCATGCCCTGTTGAATAAAAACGTAGAATATCTATTCTTTATTGGATTTAATACAAATGTGAACTTATCTGTAGTTACCTTTTTTTCCGTACGAAGTCATTAGACTTTTCCAGATGGAAGGAAATGACACATTTCCCTGGAAATACTAATGA
Organism: Ailuropoda melanoleuca; assembly: GCF_002007445.2. Lineage (NCBI taxonomy): Eukaryota > Metazoa > Chordata > Mammalia > Carnivora > Ursidae > Ailuropoda > Ailuropoda melanoleuca. The sequence goes on along the minus strand of NC_048232.1, from coordinate 37,449,785 downwards.
AAATTTAGAAGTAAGGATTCAGACCACTGAGCTTACAACACCTAAGCTGTCTTCCTTCTTGCCCCTTCTCTTCTTTCCTTCTTGCTTTCTTCACGCCTTTATTATCCTCAGTTTTCTATTTTACATTCCTCCTTTTCCTTCCCCTCTTCCTCTTATTTTCCTGCAGTTCCCAGGGCCAATGCCTTGGGTTCCTCTAAGAAATAATGAGCACTGCCACCAGCATATAGGGCCAAAAAAGGAACTGGAACCCAGGGTAATAAAGTTTTTAGGCAGCTTTGGGGGCACTGTCCTCCACTATTGACTCTTATTGCCTGAGTCCTATGGACTTCATTTTCTTGCTCAGAAAGGGATGTGACTTGTCTCACAAAATTGCTATTGGGGAAGATGAATAATTACAGTGTATCAATACTGAATATAAATAAGATATTCAAAATAAAAAAATCTATAAATCCAAAATTGTGTTACTCATTTTTCACATTTCATCAAAAAAAAATATTGGGGGCTGTTACAGGAGATCAATATACTAGCAAAAATTGTAAAAAGTCCTTTATTTAGAAGGACTTAAGAACTCCTGGGAAGTGACAATCACATGAAGAAACATTTCAATGCTCTGTAATAGGTATGGTAGTTCTGATGGAGTATAACAGTAATTATAAGAAAGCAATATTGTATATAAATACCAGCACTATAAGTGGTAACAACTGCTTCCCTGTATGAGTTAGATCACCCTTAAGAAAGTATTGTATGGGTTGCTGGGGGGCTCACTCAATTAAGCATCTGCCTTCCTCTCAGGTCTGCCTTCTTCCACATTGGGCTTGAGCCTGCTTCTCCCTCTCACTCTTCCTGCTTGTGGTGCTCCCCCTGCTTGTGTTCATGTTCTCTCTCTGTCAAATAAATAAATAAATAAATAAATAAATAAATAAATAAAACCTTAAAAAATATATGATTGCACTGGCAATTATACATTGAATGACTCTGTCAGGATGTGGAATGAAAATTTGAGGGTTGTTAATTGGGTTCTGGATACAAATCAACATTTTACATATACTCTGTTTTGTGTGAAATAAAGTTCTAAAATCTTTGGGGTAAGAAATGGGTAGATGTTCAATATCGTGGATTGCTAGTTATATATCCTGTCTGTGGTTATCCATTTCTCTCAAGTCAGAGTTAGGGGATAACAGTTTTGTTAAAGCTTATTGAATTGAGCATTTCCATACCACATGTAAAATGTCCAGTATTTTTCAAAGATTAAACGTGAAGTCAGAAAAGTCTTGAGTCTAGTAAAATTCTGAAAGACATGAAAGTAAGTAAATTAGAAAGTTATATCTCCCGCAGCAACCATAACTCAGCCACTGTGCACAGATGGAGCATTCTGGCAGTGCCTATGCACTACAGCGTGTATGTCTTTTTATATATACTATATGCAGCCTGCCAGAGATATTTTCACTCTAGGAACCACGCACTGAAATTTTCTGACCCATGTGTATTAATAATCAAAGTCTTAAAATCATAGTAATATAGTTTTTGGCAAATGCTTCCTTTTTCTTGCTATATTTTCAAAGTATATGAAGAAAATAGTGATATTGATTCCCAGAGAAAGAAATGTATGAGGTAGTTTTGAATAAGTGTAGATTCATAAACTTACATTTTATAACTGCCTGATGTAAGACAAATACATTCAGTCAAGGGCTCCGTATCTTGTTGTTTTAATAAAACAATAGTAAAACGATATGCTTTATGACGATAGTACTTTGCTCTCTAATATTTTGAGCCCACTGCAGCAGTAATAATAACCCTTACTCTCTAACTAAAAGAGAAGTGGTAAAATTTGATCTACACGAATATTAATCTGCCAAATTTTTCTACTCTTCGCTTTTTTTTTTTTAATTAAATCTTCATGAATATGAAGTAGAGTATCAGATTCAAGGAGGACAAAAGAGACACTTTTATTGAGAATTATCTTTCTTGAAAACCCAGATCGGTTTCCTAGGGTATAATACACCCCAAATAGATAATCTAAATGGTGTCGGGATGCTTTGTTCTTCTGGACTGAAAACATTATCCTTTGGTGGGGGGAGGTTGTAGCCTTTATTATGCAACTCAAGAAAGTAACATGATACTGAGTGTGATACTAGAATGGCCTATCTCACTGGGTCACAAATTTCAGACTAGAAGCATTGCTGTAGCCCTGTTTTAGCAACTGTTTAACACCCAGCTCTCTGTGGGGAATTTTACAGGTTTCTGATTTGTAGCATTTATCAATTTCCCGGACATAACTATCCTCACCACTGTCGATTTCAAGCTACCAAAGCAATGTTAACCAACTTGCAAAGTTACTAAAAAATGTAGCAATTAGTCCTGGAGATCGGGGCATGCTGGTTCTAGCTTGCCACTGTTGCCATCCCTGAAGACTGCATGCAATAGTCTCTTTTAAATAACATAATTTAAAATCAATCTGATGCCATAAAGAACATCTGCTGAGAACAAGACAACATTTAATTTGGTCTACTAGGATCATATTCATCCAATATTAATCAATCACTGATGTCTTTATTTCACATACCTGAGTGTTTAAAAAGCTTTAAGAAAATGTCAGTTTTCTATTTGGATTTTCAGGGTGCTATAGTATCTGAGAATGATTTTTATCTATATTTTACCTGGGTGAAACTTTTAATTAAAAATAAATAAGTCATGAATTTCCCTGTAATCACTACAAATTATAGACATTCTTTATAAGAGTATAGACCTTTTGAGATGGGATCCAGACGAGATTCATCTCTGTAAACTAGTTGGTATCCAACACATGCTTTTAAAAATAGTGTGCTCAATAAATCTATTCAATTCTGAATAAATGAATAAATAAAGGAATGAATAAAAAACTGCTCTTTGGCAATCTGATGAGCAAACATATGATAAGGAATAAGAGTATGTTACCTGTACAATAAATCTGAAATAATTGATTTTGTGTTTCATCATTCTGACATAAGAAAACAAATTTAATATCTGATCTTTTATTTGTCTTAAAAATGAAGAATAATTTTAAGTCTGCAGACACTGCAGTGGTAAAGACATTTGTAAATAGAATTTGAACAGGCTAAGGACTTATTGATTTAATAATTACAGCTTTGTTACAGTAGGTGAAATTGAAGGTCTCCACACTAATGCTGTTTGATGAAGAACAATGGGAAAGCAGACACACACATTGCTATATGGGAGTACATCTTTCAGCCCTTCATGTATGGGGTATTCTATTAAAAATTCAATGAGCTATGCACATAATTAGGCATTCTTGCTGTCACAGTGAATCACCTTTATGAACACTCTGATGCACCTTGACATGGAGAACTCAAGCTGGCTGGCTGGCCTCTGAATAAGGACCTGCTGATTAATTCACATGAGCTTCTCCTGCATTTCTAATAGGTTCAGAGAGACTCCTTTTTAACATGCAGCTTCTGAAAACAAGAGATACCCCTACTTCAGATATTGCTTCTCAGTGGAGGGATTTTGCAAATGTCAGGTGGAATTTCTTATTTCCACAATGGCTGTTATTTAGTTCCGTGCAGCAGGGCTCAGAGATGGGGCGGGTAGGAATGCTAAACATCCTAGAACACACTGGATAATCTTGCTCAGCAAATAACATCCTGCCCAAAATACAGATAATGTCTGCGGTAGCCACCTCCCAAAATGGCCCCCAGAGATCTGCACCTTGTGGTATTCACATGCTTGTATATTCCTATCCCACATTACACCAGGATTGACCTGTGTGATCAGTGGAATACGGCAGAAAAGATGGGATATCACTTCCAAGATTAGGTTATAAAAAACACTTCCTTCTGTCTTGGTTACAAGTACTATGTTTTTCTCTCTGTCTCAGATAACTTACTCTGAAGGAAGCCAGTTGTCTTGTTCTAGGATATTCAGGCTGCTCAAGGAGGAAGGTCCACAAATCAAGGAACTAATGCCTTTGGCCAGTGGCTAATGAGAAACTAAGATCTACCAAGAGCAATGTCAGCCCCTTCCCCTGCTTATGTGCTCTCTCTCCCTCTCTCTAATAAATAAATCCTTAAAAAAATACATACAACAGATGACTCTGAAATACATCATACAAGTGAAAGAAGTCACACACACACACACACACACAAAACACAACTGAGTAACATCTCAGTCATGTTAACTTGAGCTCCATTTTAATTTTGTATTTTTCTTTGTACACATTTTTATTTGCTCTTTTTTATGCTATTCACAAGCTATGGCACACAGTATGCAAAATTTTATATAATATTACATTTTAAAAGTGAGTATATCAACACTCATTTTCAGTAAAGAAATTTGCTTTTTTTTTTTTTTGAGAGAGAGGGAGAGAAAGATGGGGGGGAGGGGCAGAAGGAGAGGGAGAGACAGAATAAAGCAGGCTCCATACCTGGCAGGGAGCCTGATGCAGGGCTCTATCTCATGACCCTGAGATCATGACTTGAGACAAAATCAAGAGTTGGACACTTGAGGCACCCCAGGCACCCCAGGCCACCCAGGCACCCCAAGAAATTTACTTTTGAATAGTATTTCCACTTAATATATCCATTTTAAAATAGAAACAATTTTTATTTAAAAGTAATTTTAAATATATATAACAGGTTTCTGAAATATTGCTTTAGAGGTAGGGAAGTAAAATGTTAGTAATATAGATGAAATTAAAGATTTTGAATAGTGAGCTAACTCCATCCATTTGTTAGTTTTGTAAATATTGCAAAACACTTAACTTCTATGAGCACCGGTATTTGGTCTGCAATATGAGATTAAATATACATTTCCTGCAGGGTTATATCAGGATTTTGTAAACATTAAATGAGATCACATTAAAGAGGACAGAAATTAGTAGATGTTAGGTAAGTATTGCTGATTTTCTGATGATGGAAGAGTGATATGATTGTTGGGGCAAATCTTGTAAGTACTATGAAACTATTTGCAGTGTGGGTGTGTGAGTGTATTTAATGTGGTGGCAAAATGGCATGCTAGGAAAGCTCTCAGAGCCTTTAAAGAACTTACCTTCTGTTTCTACAGCCTATGAATCTCCTGACAATACCATGAAGAAGAAATGAGAGGGGTAGTGATTGATTGGGGAACACTCAGGCAAGAGGACTCTGTGCTGGGGCCAATGCCCGCACATGGTTTTGATCTTAATAACTCTCCATTACACATACTTCCTTTGGCACCAGTGAAACAAAGTTTGATTTATTTTTGATGGATCTTCTCCACATTGGAACTCTATTGCTTTCAAAGCTGTTGCTGCAGCAACACCTGAAGTGATTTTTATCACTGCCATAAACACATTAAATGATTTCAGGTGCCAGAGACCTTTTACGGGTTCTGGTGTTTGATAAGTGAAGCCAGTTGCTAAAAATGCTTTTCTGCTGCTTTAACTTTTGACATGCCCCTAGAAAATCTGTATTCTGTACTCAACAAGTTGTCTGATGCCTTATAAATGTGGGGAACACGGACCGATTGAGATTTGTGAGGTATTTGTGATGTTCTACGTAGAGTAACAAAAACATTAAGCAAACTTACATGACATGGGTTATTGCTGTTGCCTGTTGTTATTTGCTTGGGTTTTGTTAGGTTTCCTTGGCTTTCATGTAGTTTTAGCAGGCAGAGCCTGTTGGTAAGGAGGTTGGGAGATGCCACATATGCTCCCTTTTCTTACTCCCCACTTAGAGATTTAAAGGCTAATTGTGGAAGTACATCCCCCACTCATTAGGCAATTATAACTAAACAAGCAAAGTAAAGGAGTTTCCATTTGACTCTAATTTTAATGTTCTCTAGCACTGATTGTTCAATGTCCTACTGAGGTGGATTACAGTGTCTCTCCAAATCAGGTCAGCTTCTAGAAAGTGACAGGACAAATGAGTGCCACAGGTGTGTAGTTAGAGAAAGCCCTATCTCTATTAGAACCACACAAGAACTGCTGGAGTCACTTGTGACCTCATTGTAGACTCAGATTTAAGACACTGAACTAGAGGGTACTTTGCTAAGCAAAATAAGTCAATCAAAAGACAATTATCATATGATCTCACTGATATGTGGAATTTAAGAAACAAAACAAAGGATCATAGGGGAAGAGAGGAAAAAATAAAACAAGATGAAATTAGGGAGATAAACCATAAGAGACTCTTAATCGTAGGAAACTCAGGGTTGCTGGAGGGGAGGTGGGTGGGGGATGGGATAAATGCGTGATAGACATTAAGGAGGGCATGTGATGTAGTGAGCACTGGGCGTTATATACAACTGATGAATCACTGACCTCTACCTCTGAATCCAATAATACATTATATATTAATTAATTGAATTTAAATTAAAAAATGGAAAAAATACAAAAATAATAAAAATAAAAGTTACATACTGGTGCAAAAAATATATTGAGCATTAAAGGATCTGTTCAGAATGGAGTTAAATAATAAACTTTGTATTAGAAGATTTCTCAGAAGATGGAATATCTATTTCTCCTTCAACACATGAATGCTACTCTGAAGTTTGCAGGCTTCCATGAATAATTATAATTATATCTCAATATTTCAATAATTTTAAAAGGAAACAATGTGAGTAACTGAAAAATTATAGCCCCTGCATATGCCCACATCTGCCTGTTTTCCACTTTCAAATCCCCAACTCCTAAATTAAGTAATATAACTATATGTAAAGATTCTGAGTGGCTATAATATCTTGGTTCATATATTTTAAAGTAATCCTTGGGAATTTGTGTGTCTTGTTTGTGTGTCTGTGTGTGTCTGTGTGTGAGAGAGAGAGAGGTAGAGACGCAGACAGGATACCGGAGCATTTGATTAGTATGAATGCATATAAGAGAATAATGCGGGCAGAATATTGGAAATAGGGACTATCCTAGGAAATATAAACTATAAGATAACTAGAGGTCTAATATCACATAGCTGGGCATATTTTAGTGTACTTAAATGCAGCTTCTGAGAGTTTGGAAATGGATTATGGAAAAATGTTTTCTATTTTTATATGCAATAAAACCGTTCTTTCCAAGCTTCCATTTTACTCTTCTCCTTTTCCACGGATTAGACATGAAAAAAAAATAGACCTAACTTCTATTATCTAAGTGATTTCTTTCTTAAGGAATTGTTGAGCAAATAGCAAAAGTAAACCAAAAAATATTAGGTAAAAAAGCACTATAATAAAACCAAAAAGATCAAATCACAGAAGGATGGGCTTTATTTTCCACAGAAAGACTTTGTCAACTGTTTTTAAACTTCTAGTACCATTAACATCATTATTTTATTTGTATTATTAATTTGAGACAGAGAGATACAGAGAGAGAGAGCATGAGAGAGGGAGGGGCAGAGGAAGAGGGAGAAGCAGACTCCCCCTGCTGAGCAGGGAGCCCGATGCAGGGCTCGATCCCAGGACCCATGACCTGAGCCAAAGGCAGAAGCTTAATGATCTGAGCCACCCAGGTGCCCCTCCCATTAACATCATTATAAAAAGTTATAAAGTAAAACAGGTTTTCTATAGCAATGGGCACAAACCTCTAACATACCAGGAAAGATTTTACTATTTAAATCTTCAATGAACATCTGAAGAACAGTTGGGTTTTGCAGAGGAAGGGTTTAAGAGATGACCATGAATTCATCCCTACTTAATGAAAACCCTTACCTCATACTCTATGCTTTCACCTACCACTGGAAGGGAATACATCTTATATTATATCTGATATCCTTTCTAAAGTGGCTGCAGCATTTTCAGCTCAGAATCTCCCCTCCTCAATCGCATCAAAAATAATAAAATACCTAGGAATAAACTTAAAGGGGACCAGAACTCTGAAAACTATAAAACACTGATGGAAGAAATTGAAGATGACATAATCAAATGAAAAGATATTCCATGCTCATGGATTGAAGGAACCAATATTGTTAAAATGTCCATAGTACACAAAGCAGTCTACAGATTTAGCAATTAGCAATTCCTATCAAAATACCAACATTTTTCACACAACTAAAACAAATAACACTAAAATTTGTATGGAACCACAAAAACCCTGAATAGCCAAAGCAATATTAAGAAAGAACAAAGCTGAAGGTATCACAGTCCCAGATTTCAAGATATACAACAAAGCTATAGTAATCAAAACAGTACTGGTACAAACACAGACACATAGATCAATGCAACAGAGCAGGCAGCCCAGAATAAACATATATATAGTCAATTAATCTATGATAAAGCAAGAATGAGAAAAACACAGCCTCTTCAAACAAACGGTTCTGGGAAAACTTGAAAGCTACCTACAAAAGAATGAAACCGGACCACTTTCTTATACCATACACAAAAATAAACTCAAATGGGTCAAAGACCTAAATGTGAGATCTAAAACCATAAAATGCCTAGAAGGTTGCTACTACATAAAGCATTTAATATGCACTGCCTCGGCATATTACATGCTATTTAAGCGTTTGTCAAATCAAATAATTGTAAATTGAGAATAATTATAACACTTAATGGGAAGATTTTGAAGGGTTTATGTAAAAATTAAATTAAAAAGTAAAATACAAAAACAAAAACTCCCCTACTGATACTTATATAATGCTGATCCTGGTAGTAAATGACAGAAATGAAAAAAAAAATGGTGATTTACATGGGGACGTGTGACCCAACAGTGAATGCAGACTATGTACACCTGAAAAGAATCCATGTGTTACATATACTCTGTGAGTTATAATTTTTCATTCACTTGTTTTCATAATATAGGTGTCTCCAAGATATGGAGGGTAAAAAAAAAAAAGGAATGAGTATGAGAATTTAAGTGATTATTAGAAACAGTAAAAAGTAAGGTAAACGTTACAGGATAATCAGTAATATGTAAGATAACTTATGATACTCTCTCAGAATGCAAAGTGAAGGAGCAAACGAAAAATAATGCTGAAATAAGTTACTTAAGTTGTAAAATAAAAGGAAAAATCTTTTTAAAGTTTTTAACCTTTTGTGTTTCTAAAGTAACCATAGCAATAAGGACAGAAGAAAAAGTAAAAAAAAAAACAAAACTGTATTAGAATAAAACTCTATAGTTAAAGATTAAAATGAACCAAAATTAAGCAGGAAAAAAAATTGGAACAAAAAACACAATGAAGGAAACCTGGATGTCTCAGTCAGTTAGGCCTCGAACTCTTGGTTTTAGCTCAGGTCATGATCTTGGGGTCATGGGATCAAGCCCTGCATAGGGCTCTGTGCTCAGTTCTGCTTGAGATTCTCTGTCTCCCTCTGCCCCTCCCCAGCCTGCATGTACATGCTCGCTTGCGCTCTCTCTCTCTCTCTCTTAAATAAATAAATAAATAAATAAATAAATAAATAAACTCTTAAAAAAAAAAACAGTGAAGTGACAATCAGAAATCTCACGAATAAAGATTAATTCCATAGGGATTTAGGAATTTGGAAAAGTTAAAAAAAATCACATGCAAAAGTACAAAAAATAGGTTTAGATTAACATATTCAAAAACACTAAATACCTTCAGAAAATGGAGTGAGAGCTACAGATTTCTGAGTAAAAATATTGTCAATAAATACATACCAACTCTGTCATTATTTTTTCTTGGTCATAATGAAAAAGAAAATACATGCATACATATATACATAAAGATAAGTAAATGAAGGTATTCTGAAGCAAAAGCTGAAATATATATTCACCATTTATGCTTCTGAAAAACAAAACAAAAACAAAAAATAAAAAACCTGTTCTAGTTACCTATTTTTGTGTTGAAAATTAGTGGATTAAAAGGGTTTGGCTGCACTAGTGTTGGAGGTCAGTCACCCAGCATCATTCCAACCACTTTCTGAGAAGCCATTAAGACTACCCCAAGTTCAAAGGAAAATAAATTGAATCCTATTTATCCATGTGTGAAATATCAAAGAATTTGAAGCCATTTTTAATCCACAGGCTAATTGAGAGATGACTGAATCTCACCATACATAAATTAAAACAAACCAACTATAAGTACAAAAATCAGAGAGTAAAAAATGAAATTAAAGCAGTGATCATGGACTACTTAGGAAAGAGCAACCATGTCAACAATATATCTCAAAACATGGGGAGATTGAAAAAGTATTATCCACTGAAAATACAGATGAACTGATTTTATTTCATTTTTAAAACAGAAAAAAATAATGATAAGTAAATCAAATAAGTGGGCTACATCAAATTAAAAAGCTTCTGCACAGCAAAGTTAACAATCAACAGAATGAAAAGGCAACCTATGAAATGGGAGGAGACATTTACTAATTGTGTATCTGTTAAGGGGTTAATTCCAAGATATATAAGGAACTTGTAAAACTCAACAGTAAAACAAAAACAAAAATAAAATGACAACCCAATTAAAAATAGCCAACAGTCACATGAAAAGATGCTTAATATCACTCATCATTAGGAAAATACAGATCAAAGGCACAATGAGATATCACCTCACACCTATTAGAATGGTTATCAAAAAGTCAAAAAATAACTAGGGTTGGCAAAAATGTCGAGAGAAGGGAAATATTACACACTGGTAAGAATGTAAATCAGAACAGCTTTTCTGAAAAAGTATGGAGGGTCTTCAAAAAATTAAGAATAAAACCACCATAGGATCCATCTATCTCATTTCTGGGTATATCTGAAGGAAATAAAATCATTACTTCAAAGAGATATCTGCATTCCTATGTCGTCACAGTATTATTCACAGTAGCCAAAATATGGGAAAAAACCCGAGTCTATCAGCAGATGAAGGATAAAGGAGATACACACACACACACACACACACACACTGGAATATTATTCAGCCATTAGAAAGAAGGAAATTTTGCCATTTGCAGCAACACAGATGAACTAGAATACATGAGGTGAAGTGAAAGAAGCCAGACACAGAAAGAAATACTGCATGATCTTACCTATATGTGGATGCTAAAAAATATCTGGCTCATAAAAACAAAAAGTAGAATGGTGATCACCAGGGGCTCGAGGATAGTGGAAATGGGGGACATTATTAGCCAAAGGGTGCAAACTTTCAGTTACAAGATGAATAAGTTCTGGAGACCTAATGTACAACATGATGACTGTAGCTAATAATAATGTATTTTTTCTCCAAATTTTTATTGAAATTCTAGTACTTTTTAAGATTTTATCTATTTTTTTGAAAGAGAGCAAGCAAGAGAGAGCCTGAGCTGGGGGGAGGGACAGAGGGAGAGGAACAAGCAGACTCCCCACTGAGTAGGGAGCCCGACGTGGGGCTCAATACCAGGACCCTGGGATCATGACCTGAGCCAAAGGCAGATGCTTAACTGACTGAGCCACCCAGGCACCCCTTAAGCTCTACTTAGTTAACATATAGTGTAATATTGGCTTCAGGAATAGAATTTAGTGATCCATCACTTACATATAATACCCAGTGCTCATCATAACAAGTGCCCGCCTTAATACCCTTCAGCCATTTAGCCCATCCCCCACCTACCTACCTCCATCAACTCTCAGTTTGTTCTCTATTGTTGAAAGTCTCCTATGGTTTGTTTCTCTCTCTCTCTTTTTTCCTTCCCTTATGTTCACCTGTTTTGTTTCTTAAATTTCACATATGATTGAAATCATATGGTATTTGTCCTTCTCTGACTGACTTATTTCACTTAGCATAATACACTCTAGCTCCATTCATGTTGTTGAAAATGGCAAAATTTCATTCTTTTTGATGAGTGATTAATATTCCAGTGTGTGTGTATGTGTGTGTGTGTGTGTGTGTGTGTGTCTGTGTGTGTACACCACCATATCTTCTTTATCCATTCATCAGTCAATGGACAATGGACATTTGGGCTCTTTACATAGTTTGGCTATTGTTGATAATGCTGCTATAAATATGAGGATGCATGTATGCCTTCAAATCAGTATTTTTGTATCCTTTGGGTAAATACCTAGTAGTGCAATTGCTGGATCATAGGGAAGTTCTATTTTTAACTTTTTGTGGAACCTCCACACTGTTTTCCAGAGTGGCTGCACCAGCTTGCATTCCCACCAACTGTGTAAGAGGGTGCCCCTTTCTCCACATCCTCACCAACACCTGTTGTTTCTTGAAAGAAATGGAAAAAAAAGAAAGAAAGAAAGAAAGAAAGAAAGAAAGAAAGAAAGAGAGGAAGGTAAAGTGTAGCTACATGAAGTGATGGATATGTTAATTACCTTGATCATGGTAATTATTTAAGGATATATACATCAAATATCAGGTTGAACAACCTAAATGTATACATTTTCTATTTTCAATAAAACTGGAGGAAAAAAGAAAAATAAATCTAACAAAATCAAAACCAAATCTAAACAAAAGAAAATTGTCTCTGAAAAATATCCCCAGAACTGGATAGTTTCACCAGTTTCTTCATTTCTTTCAAGCATTCATTTCTAGGCCATATAGGCTGTTCTGGAGCAAAAGTAATACAAAAATCTCTAGTATTACTTCATGAATATCATAAATATACCAAATACTGTTTGAACTTAAAGACAATATATTGGTTATAAAGATATATGTAATTATTTCAATAAAATAATGAAATTCACTCCCACACTTCTAATTTAATAGAAGTGTAAGTTGATTGGGCAATACACAACAATTTTTTTTCCATAATGCAGTTTCTCCACTCCTAGAATTTTAATGTAAGGAATTAATCAGAGATGACCTCGATTATTAAATATTAATTACAATAAATTAGCAATAAATTGGAAAAGTCACGCTACTGCATAGGGTTATTTCCCACATTGTCTAAAATGAGCCTGTTTGGTTAAAAACATTAGAAATAATTAAATTATAGTTTAGAAAATATTAATTTTGTACCATTAGGAAAACATTAAAATATTTTAGTATTTTCAGTTTCAGTTACAATGACTTTATACTCAAGGGGAAATAATGATAATAGGGAGAAAATGGGAATTATCTCCTAATTATAATACATTAATTGTAGACTTAGTTTGTGGCTCCTAGGAAAATAAATCTATGATACACTAATATTTCTAAAAGATAAGGCAGCTGCCTGACTGGTAACTATTATAGTTATTTGGAGCAAAAATAAACTGATACAGTGGCTATTTGTCAAATAAGCCTTGAACTTTCCCTACTCTTCACTTGACTCAAAGTCTACTGTATATCTTCCTCTTCATACCCACTCATCAAAATTGTACCTATTCTTCTAGTCACAAAACACTGTACTACTTACATAGTTTTTCCATAAACTGGATTCTAGCTCTTAGTATGTTTCGCTTCAGTTTTTGACTCTTAGAAGACAAGTGGCCTCTTCTATTCATCACTGTCTCTCATAGCAACATAGAGTGTGGTGCCTGGCCTTTAACATGAGCTTGATTAAATATGTGACAAATAAATAAATGTTGACCAAATTGAATCTCTTCTCAGGATCTCGGCTCATTTCTCTCTCTCTCTCTCTCCTCCCTCAATTCCAGTCTTCTCAAGTCTTCAGAGAACTCCGTAATTCCACTGCAGTGAAAAGGTTAGAATCTGTGCAGATGAGAGCTTGTCATAGACATTGCTCAGTCACACTGCACCATATCCATACGCTGTACTTATATTTACTGTTTCCGTTTATTTGCCTGTTTCCCATCAGTTCCATTTCCGCCATGCTGGGTTCAGCTCTACGCTCCAGGGGATGGAATTCAGTATATTCCGTGTCCAGACCCCATTTTTATTCTGCCAACGGGAGTCACTGGCAAGAAACTGAAACTGGGGAGGGAAAAAATTATTTTTCTGTCGTTTTTCCTGTTTTATCAACAGTTCTGGTAAGAGTGGACTACTAGCAACGCAGTGGGAGGCTTAGGAATCTAGCAGCAACAGTGGTTAGGGCTGCGCTGGCAGTGCCAGCTAGGGGTGGGCTTCCAGTGGTTTTTGGTGATTCTGGTAGAAGCACTGGTATTTTGTCAGTGGCGTGGTGTCTTACTCTGAATATAATCTCCAGATCAATATAGAAACTTATCTTTGTTTGAACTGCTGTAACGAACTACCATAGACTGGGTGGCTTATAAACACCAGAAATTTATTTCTTAGAATTTCTGGAGGCTGGGAAGTCCAATATGAAGTCACTGGGAGATGCAGGGTCCAGTGAGGGACTGCTTCCTGGTTCATCAGCTGTCCTTACATGGCTGAAAGGGCAAAGGAACTCTCCGTGGTCTCTTTTATAAGGTGCCAATCCCATTCACAAGGGCTCTACTAGGATGATCAAATTACATCCCACAGACCCCAGACCCCATCTCCAAATACTGACATCCTGGGGATTAGGTTTCAACATACAAATTTGTGGGGGCAAGTCTTAAGCAGACTCTGCACTAAGCACGGATCCTGATGTGGGGCTTGATCTCACAACCCTGAGATTATGACCTGAGCCCAAACCAAGAGTTGGACTGTTAACCAACTGTGCCACCCAAGCACCCCCTCTTCCGTCATTTTTATACTTAAATCCTTATATTAAATTCTCTCCCTGCAGTTTAAACTTAAAGTGATTCCCTTCTGCCTTCTCTCCCTACTTCCTTCCTTCCATTCTTTTATTTTTTTTATTGAACTATGACATATATATGCATTAATATTAAATATCTCACAGTTTTAAGGGGCGCCTGGGTGGCTCAGTTGTTAAGCATCTGCCTTCAGCTCAGGTCATGATCCCAGGGTCCTGGGATCAAGCCCTGCGTCGGGCTCCCTGCTCAGCGGGGGGCCTGCTTCTTCCTCTCCCACTCCCCCTGCTTGTGTTGCCTCTCTCACTGTGTCTCTCTGTCAAATAAATAAAAACCTTTAAAAAAACCCAAAATAAATAAATAAAATCTAAAAAAAACCTCACAGATTAAAAATTCTTCTCAGTAATGATATTTAGGAAATAAGGAAAAGCAAGGGCACCTGGGTGGCTCAATATTAAGTGTCCAACTCTTGATTTTGGCTCACATCCTGATTTCGGGGTCCTGATATCAAGCCCAGCATTAGGCTCCGTGCTCAGCAGGGAGTCTGTTTGAGATTCTCTCTCTCCCTCTTCCTCTGCTCTTCCGTCAGCCATGCATGCTCTCTGTCTCTCTCTCTCTCCCTAAAATAAATAAATAAATCTTAAAAAAAAGCAAACTAATACAACGAGATGATTGAACAGCTTGATAGACAATGAATGAAATACACTGAGCTAATATTTTAGACATTCCCATGAACTAGACACTGAGTTGAATTTCTTGCATAAATTTTACCAAAGCTCTATGATGGGGGGTACTCACAGAATGCTTTTTTTTTTTTTATGAATACTAATATTGAGAAAAAAAACAGGCTAAGTTCCCCAAAGTCACACAGTTGGGAAGTTGCATAACTAAGACTTAAATCTTTCCTTTTATTCATGTGGTACATCTTCATTAACTGATAAGCATAAACATTAATATATACTAATTAGAAATATATATTTATTAGTTAATATATATTTATTAAATGCCTACTATCAGACATCAGGGCTGTATGTATTAACAGCACAGATGGAATTGAAAAAAAAAAAAAATCTGAACCTGGCACCAGACCCTTACAAATAGTCTTATACTACCTTTCAGGGCAAAACAAAGGCATACGTGCTCTTACCTCAGTCCTATTCTGCTAACAATATATTCCTCAGAATTTTTTAGGAAAGAAAAAATATGTATATATTGAATAAGCACTCCTAAAAGACAACTGAAGGAATCGCACATTTGATTGTCCATGAGGGACTACCATATTTTTAGAATTTTATATTCCCATAGTACAGTCTTCAAAGAGTGGCTTACAGACCCCTATGGGTTCCTAAAACACTTCCAGAGGATCTATAAGCTCAAAATCATTTTTATATTACTATTATGACACCATATTATCTTTTCTCTGTGCTTTTCTATGTGACAGTTCCACTGACAGTGCAATAGCAATGGTGGAAACCTTGTAAATTAACCCAAAACAAGGCATGGCCCCAAAATGTATTAGCATCATTATGTTTTTCATTACCATAAACTCACTGGAAAAAAATTAAGAACTCAGTTTCACTTAAGATTGTCCTTGAAGTGTCAATAAAATTATTAATTTTATTAAATCTTGATGTTTGAGTATGTGTCTTCTTAATATTTTATGTGACAAAATGAGAAATATGCATAAATCATTTTCCAGGTGTATTCAAGTGTAATGACTGACTCTTGAGGAAAAGCATTTGTGCAACTGTATGGGTTGGTAGCTGATCTAACTGCTTTTTTCTTGGAAAATCATTTTTATTTGAAAAAAAATGAATGGATAACCTACAGTTAACCAGACTTGATGTATCTGATACAAATTTTGTCAACAATGAATGAAGAGCCTATAACGTCAAGGAAAATAACTGACAGTAATTTTGTCAATAATCAAATTCGGTGTGGAAAACTTGTATTAGTCCCTGGAGGCTTGAAAGCTTCCCAAAACTTACTTCACTGATGAAACTGGTTGTACTAGTAAAAATAAGTCTTTTTGCTACTGTGTAATGAAATACATCAAACATTTAGAAGATCTGCATTACTCAGTGAACCAATATTTCTCAAATAATCGATGTCTGATGTCACAAAAATCATGTATGAATAAAAGATCTATGCAGAGTACAAGACAGATCAACCAATTTATGGAGTAAAACAAGTGCACTGATGGAGATTTTTTATTTTTACTGTGGGATCAAATAATTATCATCACATTTCCACAATTTCCACATCTCTAATTAAATATGTTTTTAAGATGAATTTTACTTATTTAACTCAACCAAGACAATGTATTGCTACAATGTAGGAGCAGATATGAAAAAGCTACTGTCTTCTATTAAGCTATTCATTATAGAGATTTAAAAGTATCTGATATAATGCCATTCTTCTCACTAAAGATTTTTGTTTGGGAAATTGTTATTTTCTAATTAAAAATTATTTATACTAACAAATAAGTTTATTATTTTATAAGTAAATATTTTTCTCAGTTTTAATTTCTAATGACAAATATTAATAGATACAGCTCACAAAGACAACATCTCCATATAGTTAGTCTTCAATAATTTTTTTAGGGGTGGAGGAAGGGTGGAGGGCGAAAGACAGAATCTTAAGCAGACTCCATGCCCAGGGCAGAACCAGAGGCAGGGCTCGATCTCATGACCTGAGCTGGAAATCAAGAATCAGACACTTAACCAACTGAGCCTAAGTCAGACGCTTAACCCAGGCGCCGCCTCAATAATTTTTAAACAGTTAAAAAGGGATGATATTTCACAATCTTGGGAATTTCTCGATGTACACAGAGGGCCAGAAGAAACCTGAGACAGAGGCAACCACTCCAGGTTGGCAGGTGGCAGGCTTAACAAGCAAGTGAACTTACTTAGGAAGCTTGTCTTGGGCGGCTGAATGACAAAGACATCTCTGCACCTGCTGTCTAGAATCTTTAAAGTGTAGACAGAGGCCTTAATGGGGTTCCACCAAGTATACCGGGCAGATGGTCTTCATGACACACTGCTTTCTCAGGGCTGCATCCTTGGAACTGTTTCAGCTGTGGTGGGCAGGCAGACATATTTTCCAAAGACAGGGAAGGAGGGGAGAAGCCTCCAATTGCCCAGGTCTAGCTCGTGGGTCAACCAGCAGTCATGTTGTCCTCTTGATGACCTCTTCCAACAAGGGCTCCTGAGACCAGAAAGTTTGAGAATGGTTTTACTTAGCATTTACTCATTAAGATTTTTGTAGACTACCGAATTAACATTTGTCAGGATTAGAAGTGTCCCTCAGTTTAGTCCACATAGTTATTCTTGGGAGAGGACACCACTTCTTGATGTGTCTTTGCTAAATGATGGGCCCCAAGTCCCTCTTTCCACAAGTGGAATGAAATGAGTCCCCATTGTTTGCTTATTGAAAAGTAACAAGTATAATGAGTTTTATATGGCTTCAAGGAATGGATAATATCTAAATCAGGAATTCTTATTTTCCTATGGAATTTGGATCTATCTGTATTCAGTTCAGATTCATCTTCTAGCCCCCCGCTATTTCTATTTTTCCATTTATCCGTTTCACCTATTTCTTTCTTTCTTTTTCTCTTTCTTTCTTTCTTTCTTTCTTTCTTTCTTTCTTTCTTTCTGTGTGGCAACAATTCTCTCCCTTCTTCCCTCCCTCCCTTCTTCCTCCCTTATCACCCTTCCCGTGAACACCGCGTTCTCTCTAACCTTATTGAAATATTGGTGGACCCAGTTTAAAATGGCATATGCACATAACAGGGCTTGTAAGGTAATATTGGATCTTTGGAGAATATTTTAATTGTATTATCTCCAAGATTATCTTCAATTTAATCAGTCCCATTTAATAATGCAATAGGCAATTCAAGTTGTAATAACTGTGTCATATAAGAAGTTGACAGGAAAATCACACAATCCTTTTGAAGCACATGGTAGACTCCCTGATGTAGACAATTAAAAGACAAGAATACTCTTCTAAGCCTAATTTATCATAGGACGATATGCAATTAGAGACTGGTTTTTAAAATGCATTCATGTAATGGGACTCAATTCGACCATTAAAAAAATCTTTGTATTCAAGAATATCCAAAGTAATGTAATATTTGTATGATAGGGAAGTGGCAAAATTGTATGAATATTTAGAATGTATGCATACATTTAAAAAGGCACTAAAAAATGAAGAAAAAATAATAAAATGTGGCCATCTAGGGTTTGAATATTTATAAATGAGATAAATCTGTTTCTTTTGAAATCTGGGTGAAAAGTGATAATAAATACTTCTAAAACAGAGCAGGATACTTCACTGCTCCCTTGGCTCTGAGGCAGTGCTCTGATCTGAAACAAAAACTGGGAAGCTAGTCCCTTACTATCTAGTATGTCACAGGTCCAGGTTTATCTTGCACAAGCTGAAAGCATTTCTCCAAGGCGCACCATCTTTATTTAATGGGAAATGATAATTTGAATCACAGTTTTCTAATCAGAAATGCTTATTGCTATGTGTTAGCCCTTGTTTTTCAGTCTTTGTATGTCATCTGGTCTTTTCGCCTAGAGACACAAAGGATTTTTTCCTCTTTTCCTTTATATTCAGGAGTTTTGCTAGAATGTGGCTTGTTCTTTATTTTCAGGTACAGAGCATGCTCTTTCAATATGTACTTTTCAAATCTTGAGTATTTCAGGAAAGTTTTTTTTTTTTGAATTATAATATTTAGTCTTAACTCTGGTCCTTGCTTTGGATCTCCGCTTTATGGCTTCTTTTATCTCCATATTGACTATATTCAATATTCTACTTTCTCTTTAAACTTTTTTATCTCTGATAAAATGATTTTTGATTTTTTTATATTTTTTTCTCTTTTCTACATTCTACTTAACTTATTAAGGCACTGACATTTTTTTTTGATGTTATATTTATTTATTCAATCCTCTTGGTGTCTACTTCAGTTGTTTTCATTTACAAAATGGTTTAAATGTTTTTGCTTTTATGTCTAATCACTCCAAGCTTTCTGAATGGCCCTCCTTTGTCTCTGTTTGCCCTATCTTCACTAGTTTGGTTCCACGCAGAGAAGTTTCCCCTCAAGGGGTGCCTGGGTGGCTCCGCGGGTTAAACATCTGCCTTTGGCTCAGGTCGTGATCCCAGGTCCTGGGATTGAGCCCCAGTGTCGGGCTCCCTGCTCAGCGGGGAGTCTGCTCCTCCCTCTGCCCTTCCCCCAGCTCATGTGCACGCATGCTTTCTCTCTCTCTCTTAAATAAATAAAAAATCTTAAAAAAAAAGAAAAAACTTCTCCTCAGTGTTGTGTCGGGTTCTGGAAGGAGCCCTAGAAGCTCAATTTAAGCAGTTTAAGGGTTAGGTTGCTCCAGCCCTGTTAAAATCACCAAAAGCCCTCACACTTACCCTCTAACAGGTGGAAGAAAGCCCCTTAGCTGCAGCTGCAGTTTTCAAATCCACCTGCCACGGCTTAAAACCAACAAATACCCATTGCCTATTTTGGGGTCCTATTCTCAGGTGGGTCAGATGTTAGCTTGCTTCTCCCTGCTTCTACTTGCGCAGAGATGCTGACATTGCTTCTTGCCGCCGTGAGTACCTCTCCCTACCTACCTGAGGTATGGAGTTTATGAGGTTTACTATTATCTAGTTCCATTTTAAATGCTTCCGAAGATTTCCGTTTTTCTATTTAGTTTCTTTGTCTGATTTTATGTGAATTTCAGGAAATCTCAGAAACCATGCTGCCACTGACGTTCCCCCTAAGTCTGCTACACATAGTTCAAATGAAAAGTTATTTGAGAAAAAAAAGTTTTAACCCCTAGCCTTCACTCAGGACATTTCTTTTTACAGAGATGACATCTGAAAATAATTATGTTATTCAAATTCCTCCAATCACATTCAATTGATTTTGCATAATTTGTGTTGTACTCAAAGTCACACAGTATTCTTTCCATGATATGATATGAATTTGAACTATTGGGAAGGCAAACCCTATGTCTCTCTCCCCTTTTGTAAATAATATAAAGAATTAGTGTGGACATATTCCAGATCAAGTATGAAATATAAATTTTCTATCTAAAATTAGTAGATGCAGGGCACCTGGGTGGCTCAATCATTAAGCATCTGCCTTCGGCTCAGGGCGTGATACCAGAGTCCTGGGATTGAGCCCTACATCAGGCTCCTCTGCTGGGAGCCTGCTTCTTCCTCTCCCACTCCCCCTGCCTATGTTCCCTCTCTCGCTGGCTCTCCATCAAATAAATAAATAAAATCTTTAAAAAAAATAAAAAATTAAAAAAAAATTAAATTAGTGGATGCTGCCCAACTCTATGGAAGTTTTTTCTAGGTGGACAACTTCCACACAGAACAAAACATTTACAGAGAGAGAGAGATAAAGAAGTATGGTTGGCAATGGTTTCATGTTTTCTAGTGACTCATAACAGTCCTACTCTGAGCTGTTTATTAGTCAATGAAATGGCTGTCATGGTGTTTGGGTCCACACACAATACATACAGTCAGCGTCATTAGCTTCCCTTGATGCACAGAAATAGAGAAATATTCACAATGATTAAAATGTGATAAAATTAATAGCGTTGTATGGAGACAGATGGTAGGTATACTTGTGGTGAGCACAGCGCAGCATATGGAGATGCTGAATCACTATGCTGTACGCTTGAGACCAATGTAACACGGTGTGTCAACTACAGCCGAATTAAAAACAAATTTAAAAGGCACAGAACTAGGTTCCTGGGTGGCTCAGTAGTTAAGTATATGCCTTCAGCTCAGCTCACGATACCAGGATCCTGAGATCGAGTCCCACATGAGGTTCCCTGCTCTGCTTCTCCCTCTACCTCTCCCTCTGCTTGTGTGTGCTCACTCTCTCTCTCTCTCAAATAAATAAATGAAATCTTAAAAAAAAAAGGGGAAGAACTAAAAAATGTTATAACATTCTTCATTTCCGATATGCTTTTTGAAGTAAGTCTGCTTATATTCTACCTATTTCAACTTCTTTTTCCCTGGGCACTTTAAAGAATCTCAGCACACTATTAGGACTCTTACTCATTTTTCATTGACTTTTTTAATTTTAAGAAAGCCTTACGCCCAATGTCCACTGAGATCAAGAGTCGCACACTCCACTGACTGAGCCAGCCAGATACCTGTTTTTCCACTTTTTTAGTTAGTTAGTTAGTTAGTTGTTATTTAATTATTTAGTTATAAGTAGGCTCCACACCCAAATGGCTCCACAGCCTAATGCTAGGCTCAAACTCATGACCGTGAGATCAAGACCTGAGCTGAGCTTGAGTCAGACCTTCAACCAACTGAGCCACCCAGGTAGCCCTAAGTTGTATTTTTAAAAAGGTATAAAACATGGTCTTTTAGAAAAAAAATATCTCCTCTAAAATACTTAAACCTTTTTTTCATAATGTTTGGAAGTTTCCTTACTCAGTTCTTTCTTCATTCATTCATTTTCTTCCTCTTCTGAGTTCTCTCCTTCCTCAGCATCAGAGCTCATCTGTTCAAATGACCACTTCAATGTAGAAAACAGCATTGGGAGTTACAACAATGTGCATTACATTTATATACAAACTGTAACCACATGATATAGTTGAACACAGAATAACTTAGGATTTACAGGCAAGTTGTGAGTGAAGAAAAAGGGAAATAAATTTACCCAAAATCTAGATAGTTGATAAAAGCCAACAATCAAGGAGAGCTGAAGACAGAACTAAGTGATCAATCTGCCAATGACAAAATAAGAACTAGGATCCAGATAATTACTAGATGGAATTTTAGGACTCAGAACAAGGCAAGCAATACATCAGAAATAAAATAGACAAAACCAAAAAATAGAAAACTAGACTCTATGAAAAGGTAGATTATTATATCAAAGGCAATCATTCAGGAATCTGATAATTTATAAAAACTGAAGATGAAACCAGTTGTTCAAAACAGTAGGGATGCAAACAAAAAATTATGATTAATGAGACTTTGTGTTAACATATGGAAAGGAAAATGTATTTCTATGAAATAGAGTAGGATATTCCATTCTGCCTCACTCTTCGAAATGGAGTATTTACCTCTGTGAATGAATCAAAGCACTCATAAAGTCAATACCCCCATTTTTTGTTAATATAACCTGAATCTATATCATTTTGCTTAAATAACACATAGCATAAGCCCTGCCATAAACACTTTTAAACATAAAGTCGTATTTGTGTTTAAAACATAACATCCCATAAAAAAAAATCTGGTAATCATTTTTTGCATTGATTTCACTCTCTAGTTTCCAATCATTTTCTATATTGTGCAGTTTCTTCCTTTGCTTTCTTATTTATTTAAGTCCTCACTTCAAAACACGGAAATAATCTTATTGCTTCTATAGCTTGGACCTATGGCTTCCATGTTCAGTCATAATATATACTATACTTTTAAGAATTCTGTGATTGACTACTCTTGATGAACTGTTCTCCCAGTATGTGATACTGAGAAATATGTAGGTTGTCACTGTGTGTCATGACTGCCAAGTTGCTCTGGCCCCGATAGTAAGATCAAGTCAATGATTGGGGCGCCTGGGTGGCGCAGTCATTAGGCCTCTGCCTTCGGCTCAGGGCGTGATCCTGGCATTTCGAGATCGAGTCCCACATCGGGCTCCTTGGCTGGGGGCCTGCTTCTTCCTCTCCCACTCCCCTGCTGTGTTCCCTCTCTCGCTGGCTGTCTCTCTGTCAAATAAATAAATAAAATATTAAAAAAAAAGATCAAGTCAATGATCAATGGTTCTTCAAAGAAACTTCTGTTATTTTGGTTTTAACCTTAAATAAAGGAGATCAAAAAAATCACACCATAAAATTTATTTTGGAACTTTTAACACTTTGAATTTTACACAACTATTTATTAGGCATATATTATTTGTGAGAGATTGTGATGAACTATGCCATAGTTCATGGAAGTAAATGCCTCCATTGTTAGCATCGAACTTTACATTGGAATCCGGGGATGTACTGTATGGTGACTAACATAATATACTAAAAAATCATTTTAAAAAAATGCCTCCATTGTTAAAATAATCCTATAACTTAACAAAATTAAAATAGAAAACATTGCTCCGGTACAACAGGAAAATCAGTTTTGAGGGCAAGTATGTAGGACTTTGTTAATTTGTTTATTCATTTCTATATTTATTTTTTAGAATTTTTAAAGCTAGTAAAAGTATCTCTGAAGCTACAAACCATGTTTCATGTTTTGCTATTTCACCATATATATTGAACTTCTAAAAATAGAACTTCATCACAATTTTATTTAAAATTTATTTATTTAAGTCCTTATTTAATGTCCCGTTTACATTCATGAGCACAGTAAATAAGTCTATCTCATCATTTACCTTCATATTTTTAGAGTATCTAATACTGCATGATAAATATGAATAAATAAATATATGAGTCAAGAATATCTAAAAAATGTTTAGAAGTTCTTTAATTCTAGGCATACATTATAATATTTTGAAATTCTAATGTACATTTCTGTGACTATTATAACAAATAAAAATGTATTTTGGTAAAGTGCTTATGAAATCTCTAAATAAGAAGTTCTCTGAATTTATTAATATTCAGTTGAATAAAATAATCTTTTAGTAGACTCTTACTTTGTTGTCCCTCAAGGAATCAAGCTACTCAGAATGAAGCCTTTATGTTGTTGTCCTTCCCATATTGACTTTGGCTTCTGCCATATGACTGGGTTTGGCCAAATTTTCTCACATTTATTAACTGCAAGAACTAGGAGAAATTACTTAAGTTTGCTGAAGTTCAGTTACCCAACTGTTAAAAATAAGAAATAGTATTTACTTCAGAAATTTGGCATAATAATTACATATGGTAACTCCTAAAACAGTTTCTTGCTTTTGCCCTCAGGGCTTAAATTACTGGCAAATATGATGCAGACATAGGGAAAAACCGAATCCAAGCCATTAAATAGCAAATGTTTTTGTTTAGCTAGAAAATAATTAATTTAATAGTTAACTTAATATACAAATATTAATAGATTCAAGCATTTAATTTAAAAATGCTAAATCATATTATGATTAGTTTTACGTAATTAATTGTGTGGTACTGGACTAAGTTACCTTGGGTTGGGAGAACAAATATTGTTAAAATGCCTACACTACTCAAAGCAATCTATAGATTTAATATAATCTATATCAAAATACCAACAGCATTTTCAAAGAACTAGAACAAATCATCCTAAAATATGTACAGAACTATAAAAGACCAAAGAGCCAAAGCAATCTTGAAAAAGGAAAAACAACTGGAGATATCACAATTCCAGACTTCAAGTTACACCCCAAAGTGGTGATAATTAAAACACTATGGTACTGGCATAAAAAAAGACACATAGATCAATAGAATAGAATAGAATAGAATAGAATAGAATAGAATAGAATAGAAAACCCAGACATAAACCCACAATTATATGGTCAGTTAATCTTTGACAAAGGAGGAAAGAATATCCAATGGGAAAAAGTCACTTCAACAAATGGTGTTGGGAAAACTGGACAGCCACATGTAAAGGAATGAAACTGGGCCACTTTCTTACACCATCCACAAAAATAAACTCAACATGGATAAAAGACTTAAATGGAGACCTGACACCATAAAAATTCTCGAAGAGAACGCACGCAGTAATTTCTCTGACAATGCCTATAGCAATATTTTTCTAGATAGGTCTCCTAAGTTAAAGGAAATAAAAGCTAAAATAAACTATTGGGACTACATCAAAATAAAAAGTTTCTGCACGGGGTGCCTGGGTGGCTCAGTTGTTATGTGGCTGCCTTCAGTTCAGGTCATGATCTCAGTGTTCTGGGATCGAGCCCTGCATCGGGCTCCCTGCTCAGCGGGAAGCCTGCTTCTCCCTCACTCACTCCCAGTCTTGTGTTCCCTCTCTCGCTGCCTGTCTCTCTGTCAAATACATAAGTAAAATATTTTAAAAAAAAAGTTTCTGCACAGTGAAGGAAATAATCAACAAAACTAAAAGGCAACCTATGGAATGGGAGAAAATATTTGCAAATGATATATATGATAAAGGGTTAGTATCCATAATATATAAAGAACTGATACAACTCAACATCCCAAAACCAAATAATCTAATTTAAAAATGGGCATCCATGTGGCCAACAGACATGAAAAGACGCTCAACATCACTCATCATCAGGGACATGCAAATCAAAACCACAATGAGATCACCTCACACCTGTCAAAAATACAAGAAACAACAGATGTTGGTGAGGATGTAGAGAAAGGGGAACCCTCTTGCACTGTTGGTGGGAATGCAGACTGGTGCAGCCACTCTGGAAAACAGTATAGAAATTCCTCAGAAAGTTAAAAATAGAAGAACCTTACTATCAGGCAATCACATTAGCAGGTATTTACCCAAAGAACACAAAAATATTAATTTGAAGGGATACGTGCACCCTAATGTTTATAGCAGCATTATTTTCAATAGCCAAATTATGGAAACAGTCCAACTGTCCATTAACTGATAAATGGATAAAGAAATGTGGCATATATCACAATGGAATATTATTCAGCCATAAATAAGAATGAAATCACTATTTGCAACAATGTAGATGGAGCTAGAGAGTATTATGCTAAGTGGTAAGTCAGCCAGAAAAAGACAAATCCCATAAGATCTCAATCCTGTGGGGAGTTTAAGAAACAAAACAAATGAGCAATGGGGAAAAAAAAAAGGACAAACTAAGAAAGAGACTCTGAACTATAGAGAACAAACTGATGGTTACCAATGGCGGGGATGGGTGAAATAAGTAATGGGGATTAAAGACTACACTTATCTCAATGAAAAAAATTAAATAAAAATAGAAATGTTAAATAATATGATGATTAGTGTTATACAATTGTGTAATATTGGACTAAGTTACACTGATTCTCATACGTATGCATTTCCTGAATGTATAAACTGTCTCAGGAAAGCATCTCCATTCTTTTGTTTTATAACTTCACAGAGAATTATAATATTTGATAATCGGTATGAAATAAACCTGAAACAGTGACCCTGCCTCATTTAGTTTTTTAAATGAATTCTGAGTTTCCGACTGAAGCCATAGTGTCCTTGTAAACATGGCAGGGTTACTGAAGATGACTGCCAAGGTGAGGAATATGAAAGGCAATGTGTTCATCAAAGACAGTCTGCCTAAGTTTTCATGGGAGCTAATTGTCAGGAATCTAGTATCATTTTACACCGATACTAGATATTTGATGGGGCTTCCACTAAAACTGTCATGTCATCCTGAACCCACTACTGAAAATAAAACAAGCATTCTTAGGATGGATAACTGGAAGAACACATTCTTTTTTAAGGCACTTACTATTTTCTACCTGTAATATAGCTATTTCCATATATATCTATATTGCATATGTATTATATAATGCTGTTTTCCAAAGATACATTACATATAAATATTATATATATAATCTTTTGTCTTAGTTCAGGCTACTGTAACAAAATACTATAGATTGGGTGGCTTATAACCAACGGAAATTTATTTCTCAAAGTTCTGAAGGCTGAAGGCATCCAAGATCAGGATGCTGGCATGGTGAAGTTCTGGTAAGAGCATTCTTCCATGGCCATTTTCTCATTGTATCCTCACATGGCAGAAAGAGGGCTAGAGAAATTTCTGGGTCTCTTTCTGCATGAATTCTATTCATGAAGGCTCCATGCTCATTATCTAATTACCTCCCAGAGACCCCACTTCTTAATACCATGAAATTGGGGGGTTAGAATTTAAGCATATGAATTTTGAGGAGACACAAACATTCAGTCCATACAACTCTTTTTCTCATATATCAGTCAAGTAGCAATTTGAAGGCAAGTATTATTCATTTTTGTAAACTTCTAAATAATTGTGGATATTGTATTCAGTAATTCAAATGAATAATTCAATATTCAATAAATATTGCAAAATACAGATGGTCCCTTGCTTATGATGGTTCAACTTATGATTTTTCAACTTTACCATGGTGCAAAAGCAATATGCGTTCAGTAGAAATTGTACCTTGAATTGTGAATTTTGATCTTTTTTTTTAAAGATTTATTTATTTATTTATTTATTTATTTATTTATTTATTTATTTGACAGAGAGAGAGCCAGCGAGAGAGGGAACACAGAAGGGGGAGAGGGAAAGGAAGAAGCAGGCTCCCATGTGGAGCAGGGAGCCCGATGCAGGGTTCCATCCAAGGACCCTGGGATCACGCCCCAAACCAAAGGCAGAGGCTTAACGACTGAGCCACCCAGGCGCCCCATCAATTTTGATCTTTTTCCAGGCCAGCAATAGTCTCTAATGTTGCTGGCAAGACATAGTTCCCAGTTAGTCGTGCAATCAGGAGGGTAAACAGCTGAAACACGTGATTACCCATAAAACCATTCTGTTTTTCACTTTCAATATAGTATTCAACATTACAAGACATTCATCACTGTTATAAAACAGGCTTTGTGTTAAAATTTTTGCCCAACTATAGGCTAATGTACATGTTCTGAACATGTTTAAGGTATGATGTCCAGTATGTTAGGTGTATTAAATGCATTTTCAACTTACAGTATTTATAATTTATGATATATTATTGTAAGTAAGATCTGTGTTATAAAAGTAAAAGTGTAAAGAACTAAAAAAGTTAAGTTATGAAGAAGGGAAGGATAAGAGAGGGGAAGAAAGGATACATATATTCTTTATATATCAAAATATACCTAGGATGACAAAAAAGTTACGTATATTATCTTGTCCAATTTAAAAATCTTTGAGAAGTTGTCTATAGCTGAGCAACTAGGACCAAAACATTTAAATTTAAATTTATGCATATTTTATTAAAAAGTCACCTCTATAAAAAGAAAAAAGAACACAATTTACCATATCCATTTCCACTGGTCCTGTAATCACTTCTAGAAATTAAACCTAAGAAAATTATATAATATGCATTAAAATATGAATGGACAATATTATTTCTTGTAATATTTTTAAATAAGGGGGGAAATAAGCTATATGCCCAACAATAAGGAATTAATTTAATATGAAAGGTCAAGAAATATACAATTGGGTTGTATGTGACCATAAAGTCATATCTTAGAAGAATATTTCATACTATGGTTTAAAAAAAGATTTGTGACATAGTAACTAAGGGAAATAAACATCAGTGAGCTTGAGTAGTTTTAAGGTCCCACAATGTATAAATGAAGAATTGGAAATGAAATCAGATTTACTAAGCTGTACATGTACATATGAAATCAGAAATCAATTGTAAGCATTTTCTACCTACTTGTTTTCAAGATCATGAATCTTAAATTCAAAATGCCTTTGGTATATGAATGTCAAATCACCGCATTGTGCACTTAAATAATACATTTGTCAATTATTCATCAATAAAGTCTAAAAAATAAAATAACTGAGAAATCAAACCAATAGTTTGTCAAAAGTACATAATTTGTGAATAACATTTCAGCATATAAATTATTCAAATAAATATTTTAAATATTGCAAAATTTGCATAATAAACTTGCCCTAACAACCTTCCAAAACTAAAGGTCCTGTGGAGAAAGAGGAATATAAGAACCAACAAAAATGGCTATTGATATCATTAGAAGGAAACTGAGTTGATTGGACAATATCCTCCACATTTTTTACATAAGTTATATACTCTTAGACGAAAGTAATGGGAAAAAAGCAGTAGAATGGATTTCCTTTGGAGTTACAGCCATTCTTTTAGAAAATAAAGGTCATTACACTGGATATAGGAGAAACAAAAACAAGAACTATGACTATGTCAATAAGAAACTCCAAGTTAAAGAGTCCCTTATATCAAACATTTTACTTTCATTTTGATGGCATTTCCTCTTATCAAAAATATTCTCTCACCTGGTGTCTCCACTTATCAGATGTCTTGATTTAGGGCTTCCTGCCAAAACAACTCCAGGGTCATCTTGGAATCAAGCCTTGACCTTGTTACTGGTGAGCTCCTGCAAAGGCAGTATATTAAGCTGTGCCCGGTGTGGCCCAGGCAGTAAAGGTTAATGTTGTAATTCCAGGTTTGTCTTTTCTTATGCTAATACTATTATCTGCACTTACCTAGGCTTTACTTTTGGAAAACCTGCATTGTGCTGTAATTGTGTCAAAACTCTTGATATTTTCTAATCTTCCGATAAAGTCATTTACCTCCTGCCAGTTATCACAGCTTTAGAACTGAGTCATCTAATATCCTGCTTTCTCTTTTTCTTCTGTGAAAGTCAAATGATAGAGCAATCTTTAGGAATAGCCTGAAGATCCAGAGTCATGGGCATGATAATCTCCCATGAAATGTTAATTTAAATCAGCATTTGACTATTCGGCCCCAAATATCATAAGGGAAGACATAATATTCTGGTAATCTTTATTTAGTGCCATTCTACCTTGTTATTTGTGCTGATGCCTCCTTCAGAGCCCAGCTGTCAGCAATAAATAAATTACTCCCCAGCTAGTAAATCACAAAACTCTCCTGAGCTTCTCAGAGAAACAAAGCAAAATGATGAATCTGTAGCCCTAAGAGGTTTATCCATAAATATCCATTTTGTTTCAGGCATTTTGGGTCTATGCGATGGACGATCAGTTTTCTTCCATAAACCACTGGAAAAGTGTTTATCTGGAAAGAAACACAAATGTAATAGGGGTCATTCTCTGATCTCCATCAAATCTCAGGATTTCCTTATGGAATTAACAGTACGGGAAAATTTTTTTGACTTGGTTTTCAGTCAATATTTTAAGTGAGAACAGGTATTTAAAAATCAGAACAGAAAATATCCCCCCGCCCAAATAAAAATGGAGTTATCATTGATTTTCTTTCTCTCTTTCAGCTTTTCCCACCTTTAAGAAACATTCCCAGGTTTTCTGGGAGAGGAATAGCTCTCATTTGTTCATATTTGAAGTGAAAAATAGAGAAAGTACTGGAAGTCAGGGCTATATATCTTAAGTGACTCAGATAATAGTTTTAGTAAGTGCTTTTTTCTTTAGAGATTCAAGCCCAGGCTGGGAACAACTAAAAGGCTTTCCTCACTGACAATGTCTGGACTCACCAGGGAAATATATTCTGTCACTGTGAACTTATTCCTAAGTGGGATAAAATTTCTGACTAGCATTCAGCTGCTTAAAATTCAGTTGACTAGATATAATATTTTGTGATCGCAAAGCATAAATCATATCAGTGAGGCAGCCCTAGGTGTTTCCATATTAATTATTTTCTAAATTTTTACAAAGGAGAGACTACATTTTTAGGGAGGAAAGATTACAAAAGATATTTTTTCACATAGTTTGTGTTAAGCCCATGCTATCTTGCTATCTACATATACAAATACTTACAAAGAAATAACTAGCAGGGTAGTATAAGATGGTATGAATTAATTTGTATATTATATAGCATAGTGACATTACAGAGCTAACTAGTTTCACCCAGAGCATTTTTTCCCAACAAATACTTAACTGAATTAAAATCAATGCATTCTTCATAAGTGATTTGTTAAAACTCTCAACTGTTAACATTTTCCTTCAACTTAGGTTAAACTTGATATTTTATTTACCTTAGTCAAAAAGGCTACTGAGAAAGGAAACAAAGAACCACATGTGATTTTTACTGTGCATGTTGGAAGTATTCTAAAGAATGAGAAACATATATGAATTAAGGGCAAAGAGAACCCACCTTGCGGCCCTTGCAAATACATAGTTTTATAGACTTTATTTTCTATTTTCTATGCTCCGAATATACTTTGTTCTGCGGAACAATACTGACGAGGTAGCAGTTTTGTTCTTACATAAAAAGCATTTTATATTTGCAGAATTCTTGGTTATTTATTTGCTTGATTTCACCTCATAAGGTGAGTGACAAAAGCTATTATTTTCATAAAGAAAAGGCCACTGTCAGCTGTAACTCAAGGTCAGTGTGCTTTATTTATGGTCACTGGGGTTTATGTTTCTATAATAGCATCTGCTTTAGAACATAACTGAGGAAGGCACTTCAGAATTGAAATCCCCAAATTCAGTCAACCACTTGTAATTCATGTTGTATCAAATCATATCTTTGGAGGATAGGAAATGCCATCCTGGGTATGACAAAGACCCATTAATATAAGCCAAGACATTTTATTGGGCCCTTGAGAAAGCCATAAAATTAACTAACACATGGTCTTGCCCTCAAGGGGTTTATGTACAGTGGGTTTTCACCCTGGCTGTATATCAGAATCGCCTGAACCGTTTACAAAAATTACTAATGCCCACCTCTAACAAGAATTCTGATTTGCCTTGCATGCAGACTAAGAACTACCAGTCTAGAGTGTCTTAAACTTCAGTGCATACACGAATCATTTGAGGATATATTTAAAGTGTAAAATCTGAGTTTACAGGTCTGGGATGGCCTCTGATACTCTGCATCTCTGATAAACTGCCAAATGATGAATGACGTTAGTTAAAAAAAAAAAAAGTCAGGAGGATGAATACATATAAATGAATGAATTTCCCAGGCTCTCCCATTCCCAATAAATATAAGCAAAACTACCTCAATTTGTAATTAAGTCCAAACCAGTGAAAATTAAAAAGAAAAAAAATACAGGAAGTTTTTTCTTGTCCAGTAATTGATATCAGAATAAGAGCCACAAAGAAAATCCAAACTGACCTAAAAAGAGAGAGCAAGAAAGATGGCCAAAAAAAAAAAAAAAAAAAAAGTGGAAAATAAGCAGGTGAAAAATTCTTTTAATTATTAGTACTTTATATTTAAAATAAAAAACCTCAACAACTATGAATTAAGATGTTTAATAAAAATAAAGTCAAAATTGTAACTAGGGGCTTATTTTTAACACAAATAATAAACTAAGAATATATTTTTGGGGGTAGCATTTCTTTGACAAATTTTATGATAGTATAATGATAGAATGGTAAACTTAAATAGTTGATTTTTATAAATTGATATTGATTTGATCAATATTACAAAATTATTTCCCAATTTTATCAGGGAATTCCCTTACGTTTTTTGACAAACTATCTTTTTTTTTTTTAAGATTTTATTTATTTATTTGACAGAGACAGCCAGCGAGAGAGGGAACACAAGCAGGGGGAGCGGGAGAGGAAGAAGCAGGCTCCCAGCGGAGGAGCATGATGTGGGGCTCGATCCCAGGACTCTGGGATCACGCCCTGAGCCGAAGGCAGATGTTTAACGACTGTGCCACCCAGGCGCCCCTGACAAACTATCTTCTTTTGAAAAAATATCCTTACTTAAATTCATTTTTTCTACTCCAATTTTTAGCTGGTCTCATCATCGGATCTTATTTGTCAAAATCTGAGTGGCATAATCTGTTTTCTGAGACCTTTTGAAAAAATTTTAAGATAGCCAAACTTTTTCAGGTGTTTGCAATTTCATCATGTAGCTGTTTTCCATTAGTATCCACCTCCCAACCCCCTACTCCTGCTCCATTTCTTCAGTTTCATCAAGTCAGATAGAAAATGACCTATGCATTAATTATTTGGAAAATGAGGGTATATTTCAATGTTAAGTGACAGGAAAAATTATTGAGAAGTGATTGATTTCATAAGTGGTCCAGTTTTTAGTGAATGTTCCATTGTTAGGACAACTTTGATCTTATCTACACACTGGGACTTCCATATGACCATATACGTAACAAAGGCTTTTCTGCTCTAGTGTTCCCTTATTGACGTTCACCATTAACTCAACTGCACTATGAATCTACTTCTGGCATTGAGCCAAGTGGAAGGAACCAGTGCATTAAGACTCTACCAGGTAACAGAAACTTGAAGGTAAAAAAGGAACAGGATTATCATTGGCCCAGTTAAAAAGTCTTTGCTTCTATTTCATCCTTCAGCCCTGTGTTTGCTCTCCTTACACAATCAAGCCTATTTCAGAAACACTTTGTCCTTGCCCTCCCTCTTTGTTGATGTCTTTGGGACTGGGTAAACTTTGACCTCTGTTCTGTATATTATACATTCTGTTCTGACAATGTCTAAAGGCCACTGCTGTCTTAAAGCGTGGGGAATGTTATAGCCCATCCTTAATGTATGTAGTTAGTTAGGCTCCCAGAGACTTCCACACCTAGATTTTTGCATAAGTGATCACTGACATGTGCTGCTTACTTCCTTAAAAGTTGAAGATCATTGATCCAGCAGTTCATCTAGCCCTGGGCTAGAATTATGTACAGTTCCCTATCTAACCCTTCATGCCATACATTCCATTTCAG
The DNA here is from genome assembly GCF_002007445.2 of Ailuropoda melanoleuca. Classification (NCBI taxonomy): domain Eukaryota; kingdom Metazoa; phylum Chordata; class Mammalia; order Carnivora; family Ursidae; genus Ailuropoda; species Ailuropoda melanoleuca. The sequence goes on along the minus strand of NC_048232.1, from coordinate 37,416,055 downwards.
TCTCATGCATGTTCATTGCTTGAGAGTACTTACACTCTTTAAGTAAATTCTAGTTGAATTAATGTATCAGTTCTAGCAATTTTTTGGTGAAGTCTTTGACAGGTTTTCTATGTAGAGTACCATGTTGTCTATAAACAGTGAAAGCTACTTCTTTCTTGCTAGTTTGGATGCCTTTTACTTCCATGTGTTGTCTGCTTGCTGTGCCTAGGACTTCCAGCACTACACTGAATACAAGTGGTAAGAGTGGACATCCCTGCCTTGTTTCTGACTGTAGAGGAAAAGCTGTCAATTTTTCCCCATTGAGGATGATATTAGCTGTGGGGTTTTCAAATATGGCCTTTATGATATTTGAGGTATGTTCCCTCTAAACACATTTTGTAGAGGCTTTTTATCGTGAATGGATGTTGTACTTTACCAAATACTTTTCCTGCATCTTTTAAAATGATCATGTGGTTTTTATCCTTTCTTTTATTAATGTGGTATATTGTGTTGATTGATTTATGAATATTGAACCACCCTTACAATCCCAGGAATAAATCCCACTTGATCATGGTGAATGATTTTTTTAATGTATTGTAAAAATATAACACTTCTGGACAGCAAAGGAAACAATCAACAAAACTAAAAGGCAACCCACAGAATGGGAGAAGATATTTGCAAATGAAATACCTGATAAAGAGTTAGTGTCCAAAATATATAAAGAACTGATACAACTCAACACCCAAAAAATAAATAATCCAATTTAAAAATGGGCAGAAGTAATGAATAGACATTTCTCCAAAGGAGCCATCCACGTGGCCAACAGACATGAAAAGATGCTCAACATCATTGATCACCAGGGAAACACAAATCAAAACCACAATGAGGTATCACCTCACACCTACCAGAATGGCTTTAGTCAAAACACAAGAAACAACAGGTGTTGGCAAGGATGCGGAGAAAGGGGAATGCTCTTGCACTGTTGGTGGGAATCCAGACTGGAGCATCCACTCTGGAAAACAGTATGGAGGTTCCTCAAAAAGTTAAAAACAGAAGTACCCTACTATCAAGCAATCGCACTAGTAGGTATTTACTCAAAGAACACAAAAACACTAATTTGAAGGAATACATGTGCCCTGATTTTGTAGCAGCATTATTTACAATAGCCAAATTATGGAAATAGCCCAAGTGTCCATTATATATATATATATATATATATATGTTTGTATATATATATAAAATTCAATATCACTCAGCCATAAGCAAGAATGAAATCTTGCCATCTGCAACAACGCGTATGGAGCTAGAGAATATTATGCCAAGCAAACTAAGAGAAAGACAAATACCGTATGATCTCACTCATATGTGGAATTTAAGAAACAAAACAAATGAGCAAAGAGGGGAAAAAAGGGAGATAGACAAACCAAGAAACAGACTCTTAACTACAGAGAACAAACTGATGTTGCCAGAGGGGATATGAGTGGGAAGATGGTTGAAATAGGTGGTGGGGATTAAGGAGTGTACTTATGATGAGCACTGGGTGATGTAGGGAAGTGTTGACTCACTACATTGTACACCTGAAACTAATATACACTGCATGTTAACTACCTGGGATTTAAACAAAAACTTTAAAAAAAATTCTAGTTGAATCTGAACTTCCAGTTCAATCTGAAAGAGAACAAAGCCTAAAAATATACATTGTTTTTATTTTTTATTTTCTAAACAATATATGTGTCTTTATGTCACCGAACCAATAATTTTCACCTTTCTTATCACTTTAAATGTTGTGAAGACTAACAAACTTATGTATTGAGCCATTTTATTTAATTTTGTAAACACAATAGGTTCTTTATAAACACATTTCTAAAAGAAAATGTACTTAGCTATACATCTCAATTTCTTTTCATTGTTTTGGGTTTTTGGAAGGCAGGTTTAGCATATCTTTGTATAGCTGGGTTTAAATTATAGAAGATATTTAGTAAGATAAATTATAGTGATATTAAAAAATATTTCAGATATTTCAAGTTTTATATGGGTTTGGTTTTTAAACAAAAATTTTTTTTTCTAATTACCCTGTGTATTTCCCTGTATTTTTGTTTTCATAAAGTATCAACATTATATTATACATTTGAGAAATAATAAATACATTCTAGAATTTCAGAACAGTAGAGCTAATCTTCATCTTAGGATACAATAATAAAAATGAAGTGTTCTAAAGAAAGCCTAAAGACTAGCAATTATCTACAGCCATGTCTAACCCTAAAGCTAAATTTCATAATTTATCAGGAGTACTAAAATAAGTAGCATTTTAATAAATCTTTACTAAAAGAAAAGTTATATACATTCACATGCAAAAACATAAAATATTTATGCTGTGCTAAAATCTTACTTACCTTTTGAGTCATTTGCATGTTACGTAATGCTTTGATTTTTTTTTCTTACTTAATTAGGAAAAATGTTATCCCTTTAAGAATATTTATAACTTTTTTCCAAGTGCCACATACAAGAATCAATTTTTCTAATTTTTTTACTCTCAAAATTATTTGTGAAAATTATTCTTATTTGCCCAAATTCCATATATATTAATTTCTACATTCATCTTTTCTTTTGTTATTAGATGACTGCAAAAATTTCTAAACTCATAATTTGAGCATATTTCCACTTTATTAGCTGTTTGTCATTTAAGAAAATCCACATATGTAAAGCTTGCAATTTCTGTCATACCATGTTTAACTTTATTCATAGTTGTCTTTTGAATATAACTCTTAGTTCTCACTGAATAAGTCAAGAGAATTTTTATTCTTCTATATCGTTTACTTGTGTCACAATTTTTCTTCTTGTCTCATAATTTAAAGAGATTAAATTTTGAATCCTAAACAGTTCCTCCATTCTCAGAAACTCATCAACAAGCGCAGGCATCAAAATCCAATAAATTGCTTGTTGAGTGAATCTCAGGAATGTGTCTTCATCTGATGGACCTGTTTGTGAGGTCTGCATCTGTTGTTAAGCTATCAATTATATATGTGGTTCTCCATCTTTAAAATTGTAGGAGATGGTTTTAGTGCCTGAGAGCCATGATTAGATTCAGAAGTCGGAAGGCAGAGGGCCAGAGCAGAGTTCTTGCAGCAGTGAAAGCTGTCTGCTGACTCAGCCATAATCCATCCACTTTCTCTGCATGCTTTCATCTCATGCCATTTGGTTTGGGCACAAAGGGATTCCCTTTAGGTAGACTAAGGGAGTAATAAAGTCTCTTTACTCTTTTCAAACTAACTAGGAATTAGGAAATAAACCAAATGATAGAAGTGACATTCATTTCAAGCCTTTAATAACTAAAACCATACTGTTTTCAATTTCTCTAGCTACAGTTATATTTGAACTATGTATGATCAAGTGAAAGAATCTAGATAGATTTGTGCAATTGGTTTCCTTCTTTTGGCATAGACTTCTGCATTAAAATAGAACTAAGATTAAAATTATTGACAAGAGGAATATTAGTACTTAACTGTAGTTCAGTATTATTGTAAGAAGTATTGATGTCAATATTAAAAAGGCTGAGCTTTAATCCCAATAACAAATTGAGTCTTTACTTAGTGAAAAAGTAGTCAATTGATTTTAAAGTAATCAGTACCTGAAATATAATTAGAAAATTTGGGGAGAAAAATGACAGCAATGCTGATAAGGTTCAAGTTTCTATTGATAAGTTTCTGGACTGAGACTCAAATTAGGTACTGGGCAACAGTAAGTGCCACTTTCTTCTGGCACTGAAATAAAAACCAAGTATTATTATTTCACAATTAGATAAAAATGAGAGCTTTAAAAATTACTTTCTAAGTTGTGCATATTTTTTAAAGTTTCAAAAAGTACTTTCCTCAAATCCTGTGTTTTTAGATAGAATCTAAATTTTTAATGCAAATTTTCTAGATATAGAAATAATTTCCCCCCCAATTTTAAGTTTTCACAAAAATTCAAAGTTGATTAAGTAGTTTTAGGTGGTGTTACTTAAACATACTATTTCATAATGATAAAGGATAGTTGGAAGGCAAGCAGGCAAGAACAAGGGGCCCCCCTGCCCAAAGAGGAAGCCACCCTTAAAAGGATTTTACACCACCCTAAAAGGAGCCTTCCATCCTTTCCCATGTGATAAATAGGTAACAAAAATCTGATTCAATGACAGGTGCAGGGAGGATTAATCAGATTAAAACAGCCCTTGGACAAATCCATAAAATCCCCTAGATTTAGAAACCCAGTGACAACCCTCTCGGGTCCCCTCCCTTTTTGGGAGCTTTGCAATATCCCTCCGTTATCACTCAATAAACCTTGCTTTGCTGCCCACCACTCAGCCTGGTCTACCTCTCCATTTTTCAAAGTGGTGTGACCAAGAACCACAGGCGCGGAAGGAGAAAAAAATCCTGTAACAATAAGTTACTACATACTGATTTTTTTTTTGGCTAAGATTGTGTTATGTACTACTTGTCTAAAATTTGGGTAAACAAAAATGCAACTCATTTCTTATGCTATCTGGATATAATATTTCAAACTATAAAATATTTTATAATATCTTTCATTCTATGTTGAAAGATTTAAGGAGCCTTAAGTCCTAAGTCAATTTCCTATTAGGAATGTGATTATTTTCTCTGGGAAGATATTCCACCAACTGTCCGCCAAAACTGATTCAATGCAGAAAACTTCATGGTTCTTTAGGGAACTATTTTTAAGGTTGTTGTGTGAAGATGAAGTTTTAGCTCAGGGTTAGAGAAATGATCAAGAATAGGGTTAAGGTTATGGTTATGTTCAGGTTTAGGATTGAGTGGGTTAATTTACTAGAGGCCTTATGTTAGGAATTGTTTTTTGAGCATTATTCATATCATCTTACAGCTCTAGGCCCCATTTTCTTCCTCTGAAAAATAAGAGTGGGATACAATTATTTATTTATCTCCAATTTATATAATAAACTGGATTTTAAGAGCCCAAGCTCTCATCAGCATTACAAAACTATAAGTGCATAGAATTTAGAGCTAAAAAAAATCTGCATCTATGTTCTGATTTCACTGCTTAATCACAATCTGAACAATCTCTGCGATTGGGCTCCGAGGCTCCCTCCCTTCATCTTTAAAATGAGGATGATAAAAATAATACACAAATTAATTAATTAATTATGGATAATAAATGAACTCTCATGAATAATCCTGAGATTATACTCAATTACATATTTAGATGCATTTTGTACACTTTTAAGTATCAGTCCATTTTGATCCCATCATTTGGCCTTATTGTAATTTTATCATATTTTGAACAGAAATAATCTTGGTGCTTCATATATCAGATAAAAACCCATCCCATTTCTGTTTAAATATATAAAAACAAAAAATTAGTAATAAAAGATACACGAGGAAACAGGGTATGTAGACCATCATAGTAGTATCCAAAGGTTTTGTTTCTATGCTGGTTTTAATGTTGCATCCTTCATGAGCTCCTCAAACAGTGGAAAATTACATGTTAGAGCAACATCCATAGCAGAAATTTAGAGTTGAGGCATATCACATTTTGTTTTATGCATTTTAAATTTTAAAAGTGTAAAATATGCTTTTCCAGGCTGATACTGCTTTCAGTATGTGTTGATTGCAGCTAAATCTGGGCCAAAACTTATCTGGGCCAAAACTTAGCCTTAAAAACAAAATAAATAATATTGGTTTAGTGTTAACCATTAGGACTGTAAATATAAGGGGGTGTGTGTAGGTATGTTACATATAAGTATGTAGATTTAAATATGATATAATGAAAACAAATATTTATAGAGCATTTAGTAATGTCAAATAGATTTGACTTCTACATGGTTTCTTTCCCTACCTGCCTACCAAGAGCATAAGGTAAAGCAAATGGCTTCTGGGCTCTTGGGAAAGACAGAGCCACAAGGTGGATGGCAAATATATGAATATTCACATGAAAACTGCCCCTCAAACCAGGAATATCTGTATTGGACCTTGATCCAGAATAAAATGGTATTGTGTTAGGCCACTGACAGTTGAGACTTTGTTTTATATTTCAAATTCCTTTTTTATTTCAGTTGGATGTCAGAAGGGAGCAGAGATTAATAGATGCACTCAATTCCTATTTCCAAATCCAGACCTTTTTCACTTTGAGAAAATATTTCCCTGAGCTTCAGTTTCTTTAGCCATAACAAAGGGTGATTATATTAGATGATATAAATGGTTCCTTCCAGAGCTCATATTCTGTGATTCTATTGTTTAGATATAAACAAAATTATTTTAACAGATGGAATGTTTGGACAAAAGAAACTTGCTTAACATTATTAGTATCTATTTCCCACATTGAAATTCCCTATTTTAATATGAGATTGGTTGGATTTAGATTCTACTAAAATATTAGTTGAACTCTTGTTATCTGAAAATCTTTCTGATGGATAGTTACCACTATAGAAAAAAAAATCCAAGTCTATAGATGAAAGGAAATAATAAAAATAAAATGTTACTGAAGCTAGATAAGCAACATTCATGCTCCTTACTTGACCTACTGCATGTTTATATTTTTCAACAGAGGTTGTAAATTTAATTTGTTTCAAGTGTTGGTGAACAGATTATAGAATGTAATTATTAAAAATCATGTGTCGACTTTAGATAAGTTCCCCCCCCCACCAGAGATGGAAAGAGAGATCACGTGAGTGGGAGGGGAGGGGGCAGAGGAAGAAGAAAGAGAATCTTAAGCAGGCTCCAATGCAAAGCCTGATACAGGGCTTGATCTCACAATCTTGAGATTGTGACCTGAGTCAAAACCAAGAGTCAGATGCTTAGCTGACTGAGCCACCCAGGGATCCTGGATAAGTTCTAAAAGTCAAAGGCTATATATTTAACAGATACAACAGAAAAATTGCTTGGCAACATTTTTTTTAATTGCACAGCTTACTTTGTTATTACAGCATTTTAATCATGGCAGCATAGAATAAACTATAAAGCCAAGACCTGACTATCTTATCACTACACTAAAAGACAAAAAAAAAAAAAAAAAGAAAGAAAATTGATTACAAAGCTGCATACCATGTACATTTTTCTCACTTATGAGAGAAAGAAAGAAACAAAAAGAATAGAGGAAAGGAAGGGTAGGACAAAATAAAGAGACAAAGAAAGATTGAAAGGTTTTTTTTTTTTTGTTTTTTTTTTTACCAATTTTAATGTTTCCTACTCTGTTTTGTCATGTTGTACTACAAGGCTACATTCATTTAAATTATAGAATAAAAAATGAATTATCTAGATAACTTTGTATTTCATCTTATTATGAAAAATGATATTTTGTCATAGAAAATTTTCTTTTTCAGTTATTAACTTATTGCCTTTAGCTCTAAATTTACCCTCATTGTATGTTCTGAGAAAATTCAGCTGATTCCTTTAACCGCTTCCCCCCCACCACCCTGCAGTTTGCACAATGTTAAGTCTCCTCAGTAGAGGTCACTGAAGAGACACTGCAGAGCAACAGTGTTCTTTCTGGATCTAGCATGCTCTCACCCACTTTCTACAGAACGTGCAGCTTCTTCAGTACCTCGGCTCCTGCAGTGCTCAGTGTCTGCCCAACACCTGACCCTTGCAGCACGGAGCGCTTCAGTGCCCAGCTCCTGTAGCAGAGGCAGCTTCTCCAGCCTCCATCTCCTGGAAGGCATATGCCTTCAAAACGACCTTTCCTGGCAGCATAGGCAGCTTCTTCAGTGAATGGAAGTCAGGAACCCATAGTTGCCAGCACCTTCCCCCAGCTTCCCTCTTGTGTAATTACATTGTTACATAGTGGTATACCTCTAACAAGATTCCTTCCCAAGAACAGACGTCTGTAGTACCCAATAGGATAGACTTCCAAAATATTCTGGAAGGTAGATTTCAAGCAAGGCAACCAACAATGCACCCTGGCAACTTCTCTGTCATTCAATAAGTCAAACTCCTGCTCTCTGCAATGTGATCCAGGTTTTGACTTGGTGGGTGGGAGACTGGGACTCTTCCTTATGTTCCTCATCTCAGCTCTGGGGATAGTGGTTGCTGCTTATAACTGCTCTTCTCAAATTCTTTAGTGTCTTCTGTTCCCTTTACTTCTTTGTAGCCAGTTCTCATTACTCCAATCCTACGTCATAGTTGTTAATTATCTATATTAAACCTTCCCGTTCAAATTAATTTGCAGTTTCCCTCCTGATTGTACTCTGACTTATCTACTCCTCTAGTAAATACTGGCACCAATTTTACCTTGAAAAATGTCATAATCATGATTTTTAGAATGACATCTGGTGAGAAGTATTCTACAGACTTCAAACAATAAAATATTTAAGGAATAAACTCATAAATTGAAGAAATTTTAATATTTAATTGGCATTGCTTTTATTTTTAGTTAAAAGTAATGCTACAGTTAAATAAAACTTTTAAAAATCTCCAAAGCATAATTCAAATATATTACACCATTAAATCTCTTGCCAGTTCTGCCAAGAAAAAAAAAACCGGGCATAAGAGAATCTAATTTTTTCAGAATACTTTGGAGCATGTGCTCATTGGAATAATTAACACTTACTTCACACCAACTATGTGGTAGAAATAAAAACCAGATAATAGTTTATCTGTAGAAGATAATTTATTATTTTTCACCCGGTACCCATTAATCCAAATTCCCAATCATATGGTATGAATTTTGTTGGTAGACATACCTTAGTCCTGAGACCAAGGTGAGCCTATTATGTTTTCTTTCTTTCTTTCTTTCTTTCTTTCTTTCTTTCTTTCTTTCTTTCTTTCTTTCTTTCTTTCCTTCTTTCTTTCCTTCCTTCCTTTCTTTCTTTCTTTCTTTCTTTCTTTCTTTCTTTCTTTCTTCTTTCTTCCTTTCTTTCTTTCTTCCTTTCTTTCTTTCTTTCTTTCTTTCTTTTCCTTTCTTTCTTTCTTTCTTTCTTTCTTTCTTTCTTTCTTTCTTTCTTCTTTCAAATATAAACTTTGGGACTAGAGGACTTGTCAGAATTTAACACTACAAGACGTTAACATTATGAGATGGGGCTGGTGAGAACACACACATTTTTAATTCATGGGAGAATGGGCACTTCTGAGGATGTACCATACCCTGATAACTTCTCAAAGTCTCACGGTCTTCCCTAAATGCTTTTTGATCATAGCCTTGACCATGCTATCAACATTTTACTTTTAAAAAAAGAGTGAAAAATATTAAAATATGGAGAGCTATCCCTGAGCTCATTCTCTGAAAGTTGTTATTTTTTGCATGGATAATAACCAACCTCACAGAGCCAGCTGCTGGCAGAATATTGAATATCAGAGAGAAAAGAGGCAGAGTCTCCAGGCCTGACTTTAGAAAGCAGAATCTATGTCATAATCTAAGTGTGCTTACTATGGTCAAATAGGTCACTTACAGACCAGTGCAGGTCAGTGGACAAATATAGATAAGAATATGAAAGAACTAAATAACAGAATCAAGATAAGCTGGATTTCAAATATATCTACCAAATTTGCTCATTAAGAATAATAATGAGAAAACCTCCTCTAGTAAATATGGAAAATGCATAAATACTAAAAATACATTATGCAATGTAAGACTTCAATATGATGCATAAAATATAAATGACACAAAGTATTTTCAAAACAATGAAATAAAAGTAAAAATAATTTTTAGAGTCCCCCTGAATCAGAATTAAAAACAAGCAAACCTTAATAATTTACTCCAACTAAAGAGAAAATACAAATTAAAATTATAAAAATTCTAAAATATAATGAAAGGAATACATAGCAGAATTTATGGAATATAATTATAGCAGATATGCAAGACACAGATTCTTTCTGAAGGAGAGTACGTAGGGAAGCCTCAAATCATAAACAGGAAAAACAGGGGAATTAAAAACTTCTGATAGCGATAGCAACAAGAAACAAATACAGCTCAACTTCTAGCCGAATTAACATAAATTCTCACACTGAAGACCTATCTATCTAAATTCCTATTACCCTAAACAAAATGTCCATCTTTCAACAAAAAATTGCATATCATGACAAAAAAAAAAGACAAAAAACATAGGATGAAGGGAAAAACAATCACTAGAACTAGAATTACATATGTCACAGATGTTAGATCTACTGGGAAGAGAATTTAAAATAAGTATGATAAGTATGTTAAGCACTCTAATGAAAAAAGTAGATAGCATACAAAAACAGATGAATAATACAAGTAGAAGGATGGAAACAATAAGAGAGAATGGAAAGCAAATTTTAGAAATCAAAACTCTCTCCCTGAAATGCTTTCAATGGGCTCTTCAACAGACTCAACATGTTCATTAAAAGAATTAATAACCTTGAAAATATGCCAATAGAAACTTCTAGAACTAAAATGGAAATAGAAAAAACAATTAAAACACAATAAAATATTCAAGAATATTGGGGCAATTTCAAAGATATAACATATGTGTATTGGAATACAAGAAAGAGAGAATAAAGAAAGAATATTTGCAAAAATAATGGGCAAAACCTTCAAAAAAAAATAACAAAAAACACCAGGCAGAATAAATACCAATATGCCACATCTAGGCATATCAGTTAATACTGCAGAAAAACAAAGACAAAGGAAAAAATAATGAAAGAAGCCAGAGGAATAAAGCACCTATCCATAAAAGCAAAATAATAAGTTTGCAATCGACTTCATATACACACACACACACACATACACCCCAACCTAGAATTTTATATTCAGTGAAATTATACTTAAAAATCGAAAGAGACAAACAAGCTAAAATTGATGGAATTTATCACTAGCAGATATAGCCTACAATAAATATGCACAGAAGTTCTTCAGGCAGAAGGAAAAGATATGGGTCACAAATATGAATCTACATAAAAAAAGGAAGAGAATCAGAATAAGGGAAAATAAGTGTAAAGATTTAGTAATTTATTTTTTTATTCTTAATTGATCTAACAATATAAATGGCTTTTAAAGCAATGAGAATAACAATATATCTGGTTCTAATATCATGTGGATAGAGTAAATGTAAGGCAGCGATGCCACAGGGATGGGGTGTAGGAATTGTGAATACACTGTTATAAGACACTGCACCATATGTGGAGTGGTATAGTTAGTATTTGAAAATGAACTTAGTTCAAAAATGTATATTGCAAACTTTGGAACAACCACTAAACTTTTTAAAAATAAGTATAACTGATATGTTAAGAGAGGAGATAACATGGAATCATATACAATTCTCAATTAAAACTGGAGAAGTAAAGGTCTATATCAATCCACTATATCAATAATGACTTCATTATGAATGGTCTAAATACATCAAGTAAAGACAAAATTTTTCAGAGTAGATAAAAAAGCAAAGTCCAGTTACATGTTTTTGACAAGAACCTCACTTTAAATATAAAACTCAGATAGGTTAAAAGTGAAGGGATGGGGAAAGATAGGCTATATTAGTATTAACCAAAAGAAGCCATAGTAGATATATTAATTTCAGACAAAGCAGACTTCAAAAGAAATAAGAATATTATTACATAATACATAAATAATGATAAAGGGGTCAGTTTTCTAAGAAGACATAATGCAAAACTTCTATGCATCTAAAGGATGTCAAATGTATAAGGCAAAGGGGCGCCTGGGTGGCACAGCGGTTAAGCGTCTGCCTTCGGCTCAGGGCGTGATCCCAGCGTTCTGGGATCGAAGCCCCACATCAGGCTCTTCTGCTATGAGCCTGCTTCTTCCTCTCCCACTCCCCCTGCTTGTGTTCCCTCTCTCTCTGGCTGTCTCTATCTCTGTCAAATAAAAAAAAAAAAAAAAAAAAAAGAGCCTGTTTCTTTAAAAAAAAAAATTAAAAAAAAAATGTATAAGGCAAAATTGATGTAACTGAAAGAGAAATAAATAAATTCACCATTATTGTTGGAAATTTCAACACCTCCCTGTCAATAATTGATGAATCAAGCAGGGATAAAATCAGTACAGATACAGATGACAAAACAACACTATCAACAAACTTGATATTCCATCCAACAACAGAATACATATTGTTCTGAAGCTCTAAAAGCACTTGGAATATTCAAACAACAAAAATTAATGCAGAAATCAATGAAAGGAAAACAGGAAACCAATAAAGAAATCAATGAAACCAAAAGCTAGTTCTTTAACCATATCAGTAAAACTCATAAGTCTATATTACGGCTAACTAAGAATTGAAGAGAGTAGGCACACTGCGAATATTGTTCAACACTAATAATTCTATGGACATTAACAGTATAATAAAAGTATACTGTGAACAATTCTTTGCCCACAAATTTGATAACTCGGACTATATGGAGCAATTTTTTGATAGATACTGTCTACTAAACTTACGCAGAGGAAAAAGATAACCTGAATAGCGCTGTAAGTATTCAATTACCTTCCTAAACCAAAAACACCAGTACTGGATGGCTTCACTCTTGAATTCTAAGCAAAAATATTTAAGGAAGAATAGTACCATTTGTCCAATACGTCTTCCAGAAAACAGATGAAGCCAGCATTATCCTAGTATCAAAACCAAAAATTTAAATATTATAAGAAAACTACAGAGAAATAACTCTCATGAATAGACATATAAAAATTCTCAATAAAATATTAGCCAAACCAAATCCAACAAAGTATAAAAAGTTATACATTACAAGCAAGAGGACTTTATTGTAGGTGTGCAAATGTTCACATTTGAACAATCAATATAATCCACCGTATCAACAGGCTAAAGAAGAAAAATCATATGATCCTATCCATTGATGCGGGAAAAGTATTTGACAGAATCCAACACCCCTTCATGATAAAAACTCTCATCAAAATAGGAATCAGGGATGAATAGTGTCCCCTAAATATTCATATCCACTCAGAACCTCAGAATGTGACTTTATTTTGAAATAAGAGTGTTTGCAGAAATATTCAGTCAGGTTAAACTGAGGTCATACTGGATTAGAGTAGGGCTAAATCCAATGACTGCTGTCTTTCATAAGAGAGCAGTTTGTACAGAAGGGAGGAGGCCACCTGAGGACAGAGGCAGAGACTGGAGTGATGCAGCTGCAAACCAAAGATTGCCTGCAAGCACGAGAAATGAGGAGAAGTAAAAACAGGTTCTTTCTTAGAGCCTTCAGAGGAAGGATGGCCTTGCTAACTTTGATTTTGAACTTCTAGCCTCCAGAACAGTAAAATAAACTGCTTTTTTTTTCTAAAGCCACTTGCTTTGTGGTAATTTGTTACAGTAGCCATAAAAAATTAATACAGAGGAGGACTTCCTCAACTTGATAAAGACTACAGAAAATCTAGACCTAACAATATACAAAATGGTGAGAAACTAGATGTTTTGATCCCAAAATCAAGAATAGGCAACAATGTCCTTTCTCAACACTCCTATTAAACATTGTACTTTAATTCTGAGCTGGTGCAATGAGACAATAAAAATAAATACAAGACATACAGATTAGAAAGGAAAAAATAAAAATGTTTTTATTCTCAGCTAACATGAATGTCCATGCAAAACACAAAACTCTATCAAAACAAAACAGAAAAATTCTGCAACTAATAAGCAAGTATATCAAGGATGCAGGTTACAAGGTCAATATATAAAAGTCCATTGCTTTCCTATATACCAGCAAACAAAACTGGAATTAGAAATTAAAATAGTGGGGTGTCTGGGTGGCTCAGTCAGTTAAGCATCTGCCTTTAGCTCAGGTCATGATTCCAGGGTCCTGGAATTGAGCCCCTAGCTGGGCTCCCTGCTCAGCGGGGAGTCTGCTTCTCTCTCCCTGTACCCCCCACTCTGCTTGTTCTCTCTCTCAAATAAAAAAAAAATTAGAATAGCAAGACCACTTGTAATAACCTCCATGAAATATTCTCGTTCCATAAAATACAAAGGTATAAATGTAACAAAAAAGTACAGGACCTATATGTGGAAGACTTTTTAAAAAACTGGCAAAAGAATTTAAAGATACAAATAAATAGATATTCTATGTTCAGGGACTGGAACACTCAATATCGTTATGATGTCAATTCTTCTCAAATTGATCTCTAGATTCAATGCAATCCCATTCAAAATCTTAGCAAGATAATTTGTAGATATCAATGAAATGATTTTAAAATGTTTATGGACAGGCAAGAACCTAGATACAAAAGTAATTCAATGAAAAAAGATAGCCTTTTCAACAACTGTGCTGGTGCTGAAAGAAACTGGATGTCCATGTGCAAACAAAGAATCAAACCAAAAAAACAAAAAACAAAAACAAAACAAAACAAAAAACCCAAAACCAAAACCAAAAACAAAAAGAACCTAAACACAGACCTTCTGTCTTACACAAAAATTAATCCCAAATGGATTTGGACCTAAATGTAAACTAGAAAATTATAAAATGCCTGGAAGAAAACATCAGAGAAAATCTATGTGGCCTTGAGTAACTGAACACATATACAGTGGAAGTGAACAATTAGGTAAATGAATGGCAGATGGTAAGAAGCAAATTTGCTCTGTTAGAGTGGGAGGGTATAGAAGGCTGGAATAATTCATGAAATCATGTGGTAATGGATTATTAAAATTGGAGACATGATTTCCTCACTCTGTCAGGTATGGGAGCCTCAAAGTAACTATACCGAAATAGCAATGAACACACCTTGTGCCCAGATCTTGGTTCATGTTGATAGTATGTGCGCTCAATATAATGAGATGATAATGGCATTTCACCTATGTGGTCTTCCTCCTCAAAACTCCTAACCCCAGTCTAACCTTGAGAAAAATATCAGATAGATTCCAGTAGAGGGACATTCTATAAAATACCTGAGCTGTACTCAAAACTGCCAAGGTCATCAAAAACAAGGAATGTCTGAGAAAATTCACAGCCAAGAGAACCTAAAGGGACAAAATAACTAAAGGTAATGTGATATCCTGGGTGGGATCTTGGACCAGAGAAGAGGACATTAAGTAAAAACAAATCTAAAGTTTCAACTTTAGTAACCTTCACATAACAAATCTGGACTTAAGTAAAGAGAGACTTTATTTAAGAAGATTATTGCAATAGGGAGGTGGCTCCAACTACGAAATCTGCAAGCCTCTCACAGGCAAAAATGGATTTTCCTTTACAAGGGGCAATAAGCAAAGCAGTGAAGAACCAGGACCAGATAGTTGATCTGGGAATGTCTCCTTTATCTGCAGCTACTTTGCAGGAGAGATCATGAATTCTCACACTGGCTCAGACAGAGGATGGGTCGAAGTTCAAGTTTGGTCAAGTCAAGCACTTTGGTTAAGTTTGGTCAAGTCGAGCACTTTGTTCAGATTGATCAGTGGGGATACAAAATATGAGGCAAGTAATGAGAATTTGGAGGGTCTGTGCCTGGCCTTGTCCTAGGTAAAAATTGGTTTATCCACAAGTCCAAAAACGGTTTTGTTTTTTTTTTTTTGTTTTTTGGTGTTTTTTAACTGAAATTTTGTCTAAGTCATGTGAAGATGGTTGGTTCTCTGCAGTAAGCATTTTCTCAGGACACAAAGTGAGGGGAGGGTTCTTTATTTATAGCTGCTTCCAGAACCACAGGGCTCAGGTAAAGTTCATTATTGCTATAATGTATCAACAGTTCATAAATTGTGACAATAATATGTTACTAACAAGGGAAACTGGGTATGGGTTTATACTGAACTCAAGAATGTTAGCAACTTTTTTGAAAACCTACATCTAGTCCAAAATTAAAAGTATATTAAAAAAAAAAAAAAGACTGGGGCTCCTGGATGGCTGTCAGTTAAGCATCTGACTCTTCAGCTCAGGTCATGATCTCAGGGTTGTGAGATCTGTGCTGAGCATGGAGCCTGCATGGAGCCTGCTTGGGGTTCTCTCTCTCCGTTTCCCACTGCTACTCCCCAGCTCATGCTCTCTCTCTTTCTCTCTCTCTCTCTCTTTCAAAAACAACAAACAACAACAACAACAACAACAACAAAACCCCTAGCACCCATGTTCTCCTGATACGCTGATTACCTAAAGGAGAGTAAACATTTCATTGCACAGGAAAAAATAAATAAATAAATAAAAGCAAAACATTTCTCCATAAGGACCTATAAGCCTCTGAATTACTAGAAAAAGGATGGATTCTCTTTCTTTTTTCTCTGCTAATTTCTGTTTTCTGAACTCTGCATAATTTATAATAAACGTTTAGATAAATGTTTGATGGATCATAGCTATTAGTAATGCAGGAAAAATGTTAGGGTTCGAAGTTGATGGCCAGGTAAGAATTTTGACAGGTCTTTGGTGCAAAAAGGTGGTTTTATAAAAGCACAGGGACAGGACGTGCAGGCAGAAAGAGCTGCACTGGCATCAAGAGGAGTAGACCATTGTATCCTTTAAGTTGGGAGGGGGTTAGGGAGAGCATAAGCCTTCCAGGTATTTTGGAAGCAAGGTTTCCAGGATCCTGAGGGGGCTAACTATTATTAGGAGAAGCTCATTTATTATTGCTTAGTAAACCCTCAGTCATGAGACCCTTCAGATGTATATTGGTGGGTCATATGCTTGGGGGATGATTGCCAACATCTATCTTGGAGGCAAGGGGAGGGGGTTCAGTTGAGATAAAAGAATTTCCAAAGGAATTTTTATACCTTAAAGTAGACTTACAGCACCCTGGTGGTCGGGCCTAAGATTGCCCTTTACCCTTAGCAAAGTATTAACTTCCAGGAAGCTCAGTTCCTAGAGGAATGTCACTCTGCCTGTTTCAAGGACTTGCCAATGGGTTATAAGTAGTAGGGAAATTCATTATTTTTTCATCTGCCTTTGTTTCCCACATCATTAGTGCATTGGTTTATGATTTGCAATTTTTAAAAAATTTCTGTATTCTTCTTAAGGCATTTGAGAGAAAACAGAGCCCTGTTCAGAGACCAAATGAAATGTTTAACTTGCTTTTTAAACTTCTTTCATATTTCCTAAATATTTTTAAACTGGAAGGCAGTAACATTAAATCAATAAAAAGTAGTTTGAGAGAGAAGATGATCAGAATATGCCACTCCAAAACATGCCGTTTAGTTTTTGATTTTGTGAGAAACCCCCATACTGTCCTCCACACTGGCTGAACCAATTTACATTCCCACAGTATTGCACGAAGGTTCCCTTTTCTTCACAAACTCTCCAGCACTTGTTATCTTTTCTGGGTGTATATATATCCAAAGGAAATGAAATCAGGATCTCAAAAAAATATCTGCTCTGCCATGTTCAGGGCAGCATTATTCACAACAGCCGAGATATGGAAACAACCTACATATCCACCACGTCCACTGATGAATGAAT
Organism: Ailuropoda melanoleuca; assembly: GCF_002007445.2. NCBI lineage: Eukaryota > Metazoa > Chordata > Mammalia > Carnivora > Ursidae > Ailuropoda > Ailuropoda melanoleuca. The sequence goes on along the minus strand of NC_048232.1, from coordinate 37,398,794 downwards.
GGATAAAGAAGATGTGGTGTGTGTATTTCATTAGTAGTCAGCAAAATGTAACCTGGCAAAACTGAGATATAATTTTAAGCCAAAAATGAAGTAATTTCAGTTTGCTGTTGTATTAATGAGTCCTCTTGCTCAACTATAGATCCTAACAATTAAAATCAGAAGGAGACAATACCATTTAATTCATGCTGTAACTAAAACCCATTGTGCTGATTTCTTAGGGCACTTTGTTGAGGCACTGATGAAAGTGTTTTGGAATGATGAGAAGAGAACATCCCAACCACCAGACCAGAAAAGCCTTGAGAGCAATAGAATGCCTAGAAGACCACACCCACATGTCCCCTTCCCTGCCCAAGACCATGGGCTAAACCAAATCCCACCCATGATTACATGCTGCCTGCCTGCTCTCTTGCACGTACTCCCTCAACTTCTCCTTATAAAACTCTAGGCGTCCATCCTGCCAGCAGAGAGGTTGGTTGCTAATGCTTAAGCCTGCCACCTTCCCTGGCTGCTGACACCACCTTGAGATTCCCTGGGTGGGGGAGGGGTACCAGTTGGCCTGGCCACAACAAGGCTTACCCGTTCCTCTCCTGAGTTAGCGGCTGTGATAGATTGTTCAGTACAGTATCTTTCATCCACTTAGCAATCCTTAGAAAAATATGTACATGGTGCTTTCATGGAGTTAAGAGGCAAATAGATTTTCTGTTGATAAGGGGTGACAAAAGATTACAATTAAAAATGAGCATAACAAAATTTCATTTAATGCATCTTCTTGGGAGAAAACAGCTCTATCATTAATGTATACTGCCTATGTTGTAAAGTTTGGTCATTTTTGAGATGACAATAGCTATAATTGATAGATACAGCTATGAATGACTCAGTTCTGGTAGTTCATTTATGCACATGTATGTGTGTGTGCATGCACATGCACGCATGTGCTGATAACTATGAGAATCAGAAGCACGTGAACCCTCTCTCCACTGTTCAGGGTGGGTACTGAGAAATTCATGAATTCGCTATTCCACTATATTCATTAGCATAGCTTTTCTTTTCTAGCAGTTCCTTGCCCCCAAAATGGCTTAATTGTTCATTATAGGAACTTACAGAATGCTCCATCAACTTTTCAATGGAAAGAGTCGACAGATCATACTCTAACATCATTTGAATGTCTTACTTCAAAACTCTCTCCTCATAGTTTCCACCAATTCCATTGTTGATTAAGATCAATTGCCCATGCCCTTCAACAGACGAATGGATAAAGAAGATGTGGTCCATATACACAATGGAATATTACCCAGACATCAGAAAGAATGATTACCCAGCATTTGCAGCGACATGATGGGACTGGAGGAGATTATGCTAAGTGAAATAAGTCAAGCAGAGAAAGACAATTATCATATGGTTTCACTCATTTATGGAACATAAGAAATAGCAGGGAGAACGGTAGGAGAAGGAAGGGAAGAATGAAGGGGGCGTAAACAGAAGGGGGAATGAACCATGAGAGACTATGGACTCTGAGAAACAAACTGAGGGCTTCAGAGGGGAGGGGGTCGGGGGATTGGAATAGGCCGGTGATGGGTATTAAGGAGGGCACATATTGCATGGAGCACTGGGTATTATATGCAAACAATGAATCATGGAACACTACATCAAAAACTAAGGATGTACTGTATGGTGACTAACATAACATAATAAAAAAAAAATCAATTGCTCAGTCTCAACCAAAAGACCTTCCTTAAACCAAACATACCATTCAGAAGAAATTCAGATTTTGCCTTTCTCCCTCCCCTTCCGATACTGCCAAAGCTCTCCAGAGGTGATACTCTCCCTCACCTCTGCCTTTAATTTTTTTTTTTTAGTTCAGTATTCCCCTCTGATGAGGAGAACAAAAGCAACTGAAATGTAGCTTAAATAAAATCTCCTTACAATTTGCAGCCCACTAATAAATACTTGAGACATGCAGAGTGTGACATTCCTCAAAGAGCTTATGGCCTCCTAATGCTGATGTTTCATGTTGACTTTCTTACCTTGACAACAGCCAGACCTCCAAGGTCCTGTAAACCTCACTTTCAGCAAAGAGAAATTCCTCAGAAACTTACATTATCTCTATCCCTCTCTCCCTCCACAAACTTAAGTATATAATCAGTTACTTCTCACAATCCCATTGCAGCTCTTTCTGCCCATGGGTCCTGTCCCCATGCTATAATAAAAATACCTTTTTGCACCATAAAATGTCCCAAGAATTCTTTCTTGCCCGTTGGCATTGAGGATCTCGCATCACCTCTACTTGCTAGATGGGACGCTGCCCAATCATGAATCGTTCAACCAGGCAAATCAAATCATCAAATTTACTGAGTTGATTTTTGTTTTGTAACAGATTTGGTGGCAGCGTTGGGATAAAGTGAACTTGTGATGGCATTTGGGGATAATGAGAAACACAGGTGTAGTACTCTGCAATTTTTGAGTTCACTGCTCTCACCATTTCCAAAGGCCATTGCAAAGTCCTCTCTGTTTGATCTCTGCTCTTTTTGCGTTTGAACTACCTATCTAACTGGCTTTCCAGTCCAGGGTTAACAAGTCAGTCTAGACTAACAAGAGGCTCTGACAGAGCGTCAGTCCTTAGCCCTCGGTTCATTCCGTATTGGAATCCTTTCCCCAGTTTCAGTGTGCAGTCTCCATATACTGGAGTTGCTGGTTTCATCCTTTCCCCATTTCCCCATCTCTCCATTTCTAGTCCCCAGTCCCCATTAAAGGAAGCTGGTGGTTTAGTTCACACTGGGAGTTGCTGGTGGTGTGTGCAGGGTCTTCTCTTGGCCTGTCCACGGTGACATCTTCAGTTACTGCTGATGTGTTAAGGTACCCACGTTTGTTCGTCTGGTTTTGTGTAAAGAAAGGCTTAGCTAATAGGATTCTTAAACTCTAAAAAGTTAAGTGTACCACCTTCTGGTATACTTGCTGATTTTATATCTAAGAACTATGGTCCCAGAACCTATATGAATCTGCAGGCTTGTTTTATGTCCTAAAGAACTTGACTTGTGTCAGGAAGTAAGAATTACTGTCTCCTTGAAGGTCTTTCTAGCAGGACTAAGAATCAAATTGACATGAGACAGATTAACAAAAGAAAATCAAATTTAATAGGTATACAAATGGGGAATCCATACAGACATGGAAATTCCAAAGGCAGTCAGGCAAAATGAGGTCTGAATGTCATCCTGAACTAAGAAGGGGGTGGGGTCTGGGACTAAGAGGAAAGGAATGCACCTCACAAGGTGGTATGAAGTAGGGTACATGTTTGCTTGGTAATTGGAAGTGTGCCCTATCGTTCAGACGGTCACTCAGACCACCATTCCCTCTCTAAAAAACTAAACAATAATAAAATAAAATGAAAAACAAAAAAGTACAAACTCTCAAAGCTCTTACGACCAAACTCTATCACAGCCTCCTTAAGATTAATTCCAGGGACAAAGACACATCTTAAAAATTTTCTCCACAAATATTAGTAACTATAAGGTGTTTATGTCAGTCTGTGTGTATGTCCATATATGTTGCAAATGTGAGATACCACCCTACCTCCTGATGATAGTGTAAACAAAAGCAGCTAGGGGTCCTCAGAAAATGAAAGACAAGACATAGCTTTCTTGACCTAACAGAAGTCATTTTAGGCCCCTGGCTATCTTGCAAAAAGAATGGAAGAACAAACAGCCATCATCAGGCCAGGAGGTAGCCTAATCATATCAGCGACAATAAATCAGTGGTAAAACTAAGGGTGCTGATTCAAAAGTGAAGACTGACCTGACACACATTCTTGAGTTATCTTTGCAGGATCCACCCCTTTGAACACCCATACCGTGAAGCAAGAGTTCAACCACCTCCACTTTCTAATCAAGTTTTTCTTTCCAGTTTCTCTCTTAACTCAGGCAAAAGACCCTGTAGCCAAAGTATCCATTATGAGAACCAAAACCACCCCCTGAAGCAATAAGGACTACCCTGAGCCAGCAAGCCCTGGCCTGTGATTGACCCCAAGATAATGATTGACATGAACTTAACTGCCCACCTGCAAGTGCCCACTGACTTCTGTCCCACATTTTCCTTCTATAAACCTAGAAGTATTTTCAGCACTTTGGAGACAGTCTTTGAGACATTAGTCCGCTGCCTTCCCAGTTGTTGGCCCCACTGAAATAAATTCCTTTCTTATTTTACCACTGCTCTTCTCTCTGTCTTTGGATTTTGTCAGCAGCAGTGGCCGAATCTGGTCTGTTTAGAAGCCCAGAGACAGGTGCTCTTACACTTGTGCCCGTTACAAAAGAGCCCTATTTAGTTGGTTTAAAGCAAGAGCCTATAAGAAACTCTCAGGAAGACAGAAACTAACCCAAATGTTTTTCAAATTTATGTGATCTGGGAAAATATTCTATATGAAAGCTAGTTCAATGTTGATGGTTTAATTAAAACAGGCATGCCTTTAGCCAGCATGCTTTAACCAGCATTAAATATGAAACATTTTTTTAAAAGATTTTATTTATTTATTTGACAGAGATAGAGAGCCAAGCAGGGGCAATAGCAGAGGGAGAGGGAGAAGCAGGCTCCCCACTGATCAGGGAGCCCAAAGCGGGACTTGATCCCAGGACCCCTGGGATCATGATCTGAGCTGAAGGCAGACACTTAACCAACTCAGCCACCCAGGTGCTCCTAAAACATTTCTTTTTTCTTCAGTTTACTAGCCAAATAAGTTGATGTTATCTCTTTCTTACAAGATGTGCCAACAAAAAAAGAATAGCTTGGGATAATAGCTCATTTTGTCTAGTGTTTAACAGACTTTTTGTAGGTAATCTAAACACAATTTTAAAAATACATATGTTAAGTAAATATAAATAAACAAGATAAAAGGTTATAAATGAACTGTTTAGGAATATTTATATCTACTTAAATAGCTTTCCCAAATCTTTCTGGTAACCTGAAATCTTAGTTTTGCTAAGTTAGGTTAAATGATGAGTTAAGTTAAATTTATTAAATATCTAGATCATTCCCAAGCACAATAAAATACTGAAACACTAAATGTTAAACATAGGCTTATCTACTTTTGGCTTCTTATTACAGAAAATTTTAAAAAATATTTGGATTTGTTTATGCTACATTGGAAAATTGAAGAAGGCGTCTGCTTCTAAAATTAGGAAATACAGTCATAAATTTTAAAATTTAAAAAAATTCTGATCTAACATAATAATTCACAATTACAACTACTTGATTTTCACTAGAAATTGGGATTTCTAAGAGTTAAGAATTCTAATAAACATGATTAAAACCACTGGGGATAATAAGGGAAACAGTTTTGTATATAAGAAAAGTAAGATGTATGTTTTTGGGTAAGGAAAAAAAAAGTATGGAAATGGAAATACATTTTTGTTGAGAGAAAAGAAAGTAATTTTGTCCTAAAGTGAGGCTGGTTATTTAAAGAGGGAACACTTAGGACAAAATCTGAATATAAAAAAGAAAGTTGTAAAAGGTTTGTGGAAAAGGAATATTTGGAAAGAAATTTTAATGTGTGACCAAGCTGGCTTTCCTACGAAGGCAACAGCAACAGGATCTATAAAGACTGTGGCACATGTAGATAAAGTTCATTCCACTTTAGAGAAAAATGGTCCCTCATTGCCAGACTTTTGCCATCCTAATGTCCTTGCAACAAGGCAACAGTCTGCTCCTAAATCAGAGAAATTAAGACAGTAAACAATGGCTGTACATTAAACAGTCAGGGGTATAGGAAACCCAAGTTGGTTGGCTGGTTCTCTGGCTCCCTGGCAATCCCATCTGTCAGTTTTTACATTCCCTCACCATGGCACATTTAAGATGATTCGCATTATAAACAGAGAATGGTGGGGCAGCCTATATAAAATTTCAAAAAGTCTTAGCAATGTCTGACTTGTGAAGTCCATAATTCTGGCAAAAAACTATTTTTGGTCCCAGACCTTCCTCTGGACCCTTTGAACACCTGCATCTAGATAGACTTCATTCAATGGCCACTGATTATGAGTTATTAATATAAAGTTTGTGTTACTGTATGTTTTCCTGATGATCTGAAGTTTTCCCCTGCTGCAAAGCTGATGTCCCCACACTAGGGAACAAAACACTAAAAACAAGTTAAAAGGTGTTTTTCCCACTTGGGGTATATTTTCCATGATCCCCATTGATCAAACACCCACTGCACTGGACAAATCACATAAGCCTTAACAAAAACCTTATAAACCTCTTAAAATTCTAGCAGTATGTAAGTTTCTGCAGTATATTTGTTGCCTCATGCTAGTATGACAGGCTATTGTAAGTTTCTAATATTTTATGCTCAAGCCTCAACAGGTTACAACAAAAACAAAAACAAAACTCTTCCTGGATCTCAATTCAAAAAACCTTGTTGGTCACATTGTAGAGCCTGGCGATTGAATATTCTGGAAATGTGATCAGAGGAAGAGAGCCCTTGAGCCCCCTGAAAAAAGACCTTACCAAGCATTCCTGACCATTAACACTACTACACAACTAGAAGGTTTTGACCCTTGGATACACGTCACATAGCTGAGAAAGGCTTCACCTGACTCCTGTCCTGTACAGATGCTGGAGACTTCTAAATCAAATGGATGAGTGTAGAGAGTGAGATGGAGTTACTCATGCCAAGTAGTGACTCGTGTTAAGTAGTGATGTAATCAGCCAAGGGCATTGCAGCTCAGAGAAGATATCACCAAAACCACGACAACGTCCAGAACTGGAAACCAGCAGAACCAGAAGAGACCTACAAAGGCCCAGGACTGATGAAACTCCTTCAAAAGGGAAGGACTTTTACAGCAAACTGTCAAACTCTCCAGACACTGACTCTTCCACATCTGATCACATCAGAAACACAACTTCCCCTGAAGGCTCTGTACCACTGATGTCTGAGCAATAACAGAGCTCTTTCACTGCTTACCTGGGATAAGCAGTAACACCAAGAGCTGACCCTGACCAACCGAATGCTCGTCTCGAACTTGAACTGTGTGCTCATGGACCGACTCCAAGTTCCATTTGTTAACTTCTTACCTTCTACTGTTCTTGTTTGATGTGTGACTTTGTATTATATTTTGTTTTGTGTGACATGTATGAAGCCAAGCTAAATGTGTAGTGAAACGTCACTGACGTTGGAATCCTGGAATACCTGTTCACAGTTATGTTAAGCTTGTTTTACGACTGAATAAAGTTGACATTGTGGACAGATAGAACTCATGTATGTGGACTTGCTCAGGACAACAAGGGAGAGAAGTAGCTCACTTTGAGAGAGACTGTTTCCACCAAAACAATGGATGAAGACTTCATACTTTTAATTGTTTTTTTTAAATTTAAACTCAATTATCACTACTAGGTATTTACCCCAAAGACTTCATACTTTAAATGAGACACTCTTTTTTTTTTTCATTTTCTCCAGTCTTTCACTGGCCTGGAAAGACAACACTCTGATATTTAACTCCCAGGCCATTGCCAAGGGGGGCAATCTCTGGAATTTAGAGTAACTATGTCAGGCTGGGAGAAAATCTGTGTCCCTAATGTTTCACAAACAAAATGAGACATCTCACTGGTTGACTCCCCTGAATTTACATTGTAAATTTAAAAGAACCTGCCAAGAGACTTTCATAATTGAGGATTCACTTCTCTTGGCAGGTCGCTACTTACTGGTTTAGGAATAAACATAAATGGGGCTATGATCAGGAACTTCTTCATTCTTAAAGTTACTGCAGAATCTGTTGTTAAAGCAATAGCTGTCCAACAAGAGCCTAGACTCTCTGGCCAAGGCTGGTCTTGATAATGGAACAGTTCTTGATCATCTTTTAGCTAAGCCAGGAGCTATCTGTGCTATGGCCAACACGACCTGCTGTACCTGGATTAGTACTTCTGGGAAAGCTGAAACTCAATCATGTAAGATTACAAAACAAGCTTGCCCTAAAAAGGTGACTCCTTCCACATGGACTTTCTTTGACATACTTGATTTTGATTGATTTGGGTCTCGGGGACCTTGGTTTCCAAGTGCACTCCAAACACTGGAAATTATCCTGCTTAGAGTAATCATAAGAATCTCCCTGGTGTGTTATATTCTCTCAAAAACTTTAAATGCAGGTCTGTAGCTGTTAACTACCACGAAACTGTCTTCCCTAAGACTGGAACTCAGAAAGGGAACAAAGAGGATTGGCTGATATAAAGAATCTAAACCTGAAGCTAGAACCTGTAAATATCCCAGAGAGTAAGCAAAAACATCATGACCTGTGGCTACCATGTAAAGGATCAATGAAAGCTGCAAGAACTACAATGGGTAGGTAAGGGTGGTGCTAACAGCTTCAATTTTGATCACACCTCAGTTAAGCTGAGAGTCTGATCAAAGCGGGAGGATTGTTAAAAAGAAATGCTCGGGCCCAAAATGGAGTCACTTAGGTGAAGGCCCCCACATCAGTAAACCAAGACTTAATACCTAACTGCAGTTGCAATGCCCTAGGAACGTAACCTTAAAGCAATATGGAATTTCCTGGTCAATACTAGGAAATTAACTGATAGAATACTTCCTCTCACAGGGCGTCTGGGTGGCTCAGTCAGTTAAGCATTTGCCTTTGGCTCAGGTCATGATCCCAGGGTCCTGAGATCAAATTTCACATCGGGCTCCCAGCTCAGTAGGAAGCCTGCTTCTCCCTCTCTCTCTGTCCCTCTCTCTGCTTGTTCTCTATCTCAAATAAATAAATAAATAAATAAATAAATAAATAAATAAAATCTTTAAAAAAAAGAATACTTCCTCTCTCCTCAGGAAGGCAACCTTGTCTAAACAATGACTTCTTTTCTACTAAATTCTTTTTTCCCTTTCCCTCTTCTTGTTCTTCTAAATGGCCTCTCTCTGCCTTTGAAAACCTTTCTTTTGTTTAGTTCAGCAGAGCTCTCCTCTACTTGCTAGATAGGGTGCTGCCTGGTTCATGAATTGTTTAATAAAGCCAATTAGATCTTCAAACTTACTCAGTTAAATTTTGTTTTTTAGTACATATAATGGCATTTTATCAGGTGTTTAATCATAAAGCTTTTATTTTAAAAAAGTCTCTCCATGGGTGCTGTAGGGGCACAAAAATGTTCTCCTCTTCCTTTCTTGGTTCTTTCTTTGGCTGTTCTAATTAAATTGATATAAGATAGATTAATAGGAGAAAAACAAACAAAAGTAACAATATGTGTACTTCCTGTATAATGGGAAAAACCCAGGAAAACTGACTAACTCCTTAAAAAGGCCCACACCATCAACTTAAATACCATCTTCAGCTACAGACAAAAAAAAAAGATGTTGGCATGGGGAATCTGTAATGGGAAGTTTTCAGACAAAGCAGGGCAAACAAGGGTGAGATTGTTAGGCCTATTTAAGTACATTCTCCAATGAGCACAGTTTCTAGAGATTTTGAGTTGTCCCCTCTTCCTGGTATAACAAGGGAGACACCCTTACAAATAGAGATTTTCCTTATAAATGTGCATGTTTCCTACAAAAGAGTAACTCTGCTTTCAGAGCTTCCTCTGTGTCTGCTGTTTCTTAAAAATAGTCGGCTTAAAATAATCAATATGCCAGAAAGGCACATATTTTGGGGTGGTATATTTTGTTCCCCTTCAGTGCATAATTTTAAATGACTGGCCAGTAAGTTATAATGTAAATAAGTCTTTACACTTACAAAAATTTTCTAATTCATTTGTTCCTTGTATTGATTGGATCTGTCTATTTTTAAATATAGAAGAATACCAAAACAGCTATGCCACCTCCAGGAGTGCTTTTATCATGGGGGAAATGGAGTGAACAAATTCACAAATGGTATTCACAGAAATATGGTAGGAGGTTTTGGGATTAGAAGCAGGAGGCTTACTTTTATCACTGGCAATTAGTAGGCATTGTGCATTGAGGGTATGGAGTTAATACCTTTTTGTTCTCAGGAAATTACAGCTCAGAAGGAATGCTGGCACTTTTGGTTTGCTAATCTGTATGGCTTTGTGTGCTCCACTCTTTCAGCCACAATCAAATAATCATTTCCTCTTGTTTGTCTTCATTCACTTCCTGCCTCCTTGGATTTAACTATCAAATGTCCTTTGGTTGTGACCAGAGGTTCTTCAACAAAAGCCCTGTAGTTCCTGACATCATTACTCTTTTGTAAAAAGGAATGATCAGGCAGGTACTAATGTAAAGAGTTTCTTTCTCTTAGGCAAAGACTAGCGTTCACCTTAGTGTACGAATATTCTTCACACTATATATCAGACTTCATGCCAATATAATATCATAAAGGGATTTAGCAAAACAGGAGCTGTGAACAGAAAATTGCATTGTGAATAATATTCTTTTCACACCTCATCAAATCTGAAATTTTCATTTGGTTTTAGTTTTTATGTTTATTTGTTTCAAAGCAACCTGTAAAGCATAAAGGTATAGCTACCTATTTCTCTATTTATCATCATTTTAAAATTCCTATTTTTATTACGGCTTTTTGTTGGTAGCAAGGTTTTTGTTCTGCAAGTACCACCTCATACCAAGTCACAGTCCCTCCCAAGACAACAATCTATAAAGCAGAGAGGGGTGCATTTTAAAAGTGGTGTGTAGGAGGTATTAGAACAAATCCTGTTATACATGAACAGAATTTCTGCACATAACTCCCTCGCAGTTCTTCAAAAATGTACGCTTTCATATAAAAATATGTTTGGAAGCTAACAAACCAGAGCACTTTTTTTTTTTTTTTTGGTCTCTTTAGGTGTTGTCTTCCTATGCAATTCAAATTAACCTTTTGAATTACTCACCCCCCCCAAATCTGCAGTAGTTCCAAGTTTGCATGTATGTGTTAAGGGGTTCAGAATATGCCGCTCCAAAATATCAATTATGCATATTGATAATTTTGAGTTGAAGACACAACACGAGAAACAACAGATGCAGGAAGGGCTCTCTGACACCCCACCCCCCTTTCTATCAAGTACGTAGGTCATAAAATTTCCCAAGAGAAAGGTGCTTTTCCTGTATGAGGAAGAAAAGAACATTCTTATCACCAGGGATGGGGAGTCAATGCTGAAATGGATCTGTACAAACCAACCTCCTAAAATAACCTGTATCTTCCCTCAGTTCCCCCCATATATTTCCTAGTTACTTTCTCACAATTTATCTCCCCTAGGAGCTTAACCCTCTTTCCCTTTGTTACTTCTCCACAGTTTTATCATTCTTTGTTAACAAGGTATATAAGCTTTCCGTCCCAGCTGTTTCCTTGGGTTTTTGTTTTTCTTTTGAAAGCTCTTATGTGCATGTACAAATTTTAAATAAAACGTGTTTGCTTTTTTTTTTTCTGTTCATCTGTCTTTTGTCAGTTCAGTCCATAAGCTGCAACCACAGAACATAAGAAGGTAGAGAGAATTTCTTTTCCCTCCCCTACAGTGATCATGATGGGGGTAGATCATTGGTTGGGATACCCAGCTCACCTCGGAGGCTGCAGCTGACATCTTGGAGAAACCTGAGAAAAGTCAGCAAAGAATTCTTACCATTTTGTTCTCCCAGATCTTTGCCTGGAGGAACCAGTCAAGGGAGGATGCTGAGTCTCTCCTTTTCCATCCCCTCCCCTCCCCTTCTCTCCTTTGTGTTTTTTGTTTTGAGTACTCTGGTTTTAATGGATTCTTTACCTCCCAGAAATGGCCACAACTTTCCTCTGTCTCTGCCTTTTGTGTCATCTTTCATGTGGAGGACAATCAAAGGGTAGAATACAGGCGTGGCCTTGTAAGCCTGTTGTTTAAGCTGGCTACTCACAGACAAGTAAGTTAATCGTTCTCACTGGATCAGAGTCTGGAAAACCTTCACGGTGGATCACTAATAAAAACAAACAACCATACCTAACACATATATACACACCCCCAAAAAACTGGATGAGATTCTCTTTTCATTTCATTTGTGTCCTTAGAACTTGGCTTACAACCAGGTTTCTGCCAGACGGAGGGCAGAGATCGCACAGCCTGCATCAGCTAGCCAGCTATCAGACGAGGAACCTGAGGCATGGAATGTGCTAGTAGCATTTTCTGATTGTGCCAATGTCTCAAGGGAGTGCGTATTAATAAGGGGTCTCAGCCCATAAAGGGTCTTTGTCATCTCTACCCTGTTGCCTGTCATTACTGGGAAGTCCCATAGAAGTATCAGCCACCCACTGTCACAGATTAGCAGGTCTGATTGTGTAGGCGCCACAGGCAAGTCCCCTCAAGATAGCCACTTTGGCATGAAGATTATTTTGAGTTAAAAAGCAATCAAAACCCACTGATTTGGGAAGAGCTCTTTACTTCCCCACAAACTGCCTTAAAAAAAAAAAAAAGGCTAGAGAACCTGCTTTAAGGAGAGAGCCATCACCCTAGATAACTGCATTATACCATGAACCAGGTACAGTAGATAGGGAGGAACCTAGTGAAACTTTTTTTTTCTCTCAAAGTCCTCTATGCCCCATTGTTTCTGGGTGGCCCAGTAAACACTGGTTTACCAACTTTTTACTCTTTTTCATTTTACTGTAAATTGCATTCCTTTCCTTTCAAGTCCTGGATCCCTACCCTCTTCTCTTTAGTTTAGAATGGCATAAAGATTTCATTTTGCCTGACTGTCTTTGGAATTTCCATGCCTGTATGGACTCCCCATAGGTACCAAATTAAATCTGACTTTTTTCCCTATTAATATGTTTCATGCCAATTTGATTCTTCAGCCAGATAAAAAGACCTTAAAGGGGACAGGAAATTCTTGCTCCCTGACAATCTGAAGCATGCTACTTTTGTGGGAGGCTGGAGACACAAATTCTCAGAAACATTCTTCTTACCACTGGTGGCAATAAAGGTTCTTGTTTTCTTAGGCTATCTTTGTGATTGACTTTTTGGATCATGGAGGCTGTACTCACTTCAGAGATGTCTCCTGCAGCCTTGATAAAAAGTTATTCTAAGTCTGGAAAGTGACCTCTGTTTCTTTCTAAGGAAAGGCTTATTGAATTGAGTCATTATTGGAACAGGTATATCTTAAAGCTTATACTCATCAGTGGATGGATCCTTTGATTTGGAAAAGAAATTATATTTGAAAAACATTTTAGAGAGTTTTCATTCTAAGCAAACGTCCTATTGTCAACTATGGGAAGTTCAAATTGAAAGAAGAACACAGAAGAGCATTATAGCTAGCCTTATGGGCTCTTCTAACAAGAATAAGAAAGAGAAATAAGACTTAGAACAAAAGTTAAAATCTACATCCATAGTTAATTTCCCTTCTCTGCCCTCCTATATTCCCATTTTCCCCAACTCCCTATCTCTGACCCCCAAGAAGATCTTTTGAATCTCTGGACCTCCAGCTCAATCTTCCTCCCCATAATCCAGCCCTATCTTCTCAACACATTCCTTTAGTCCCTGAAACTCTTAACTTTACCAGAAAATCCCTTAAATACACGTGGGCCACTTTCCCTGAAAAAATTACAGAAAGAATTCCAATCTGATCTCCAGGCCTGGGTGGGTATATAGGTTACTTATGTAAATACTTGTGTCCAGGTAATAACTTTGGCAGAGGCCCAGAAGCTGTGCAACAGTGTTCATTTTATTGTTTCTTATAATTCCACTCACTAGCCATGTACCTATAATCAGACTCCATCAGCTTCAGGCCATCCCATGCAGTGCCCTCTGGGGATGTATCCTGGACCCCCACTGCAAAGAATTCATGTCACTTGGACAGCAGCAGATCTTTTAAATCACAAGGCCCTTTATCTCTACTTTTGGAAGATCCCAACAAATCTAGAAAGAAATGAGAAAAATCAGTGGCCATTCACAGCATAGTGGTCATTCACTCATAGTGATTTCAACTGGCTACTAAGAGGTATTCTTCCTATCCATGATTATACTATAGTTATAAGACAGGCTGGATAGCCCCCTGGGGAAACTCCTATCCCTCAAGAGAGGAAACAGATGGCTAGAGTTCTCCCAAACTTTCCTCCAAATGATCAGGAAATGGATCTTCTGGAAGCCAATATTCAAGGCCTGATAGAAGCAACAGTAGATGCCTTCCAGTCAAGGTAAATGGGTCTAAGGTCGAACTGTACATTCAGAAAGAAGGGGAACATCACACAGTCTTTGTGGAATGTCTCAGAACATAGAAATCTTTTAATTTCCACCTTAGTAAGAAATATCTCTGGTATAAAAAGAGAAATCTAAAATGTTGTGGTTGCCTGTGCAGGGCAATCTCTCAGTGTTACTTTTAAAGCTGCTATCTAATATTTTGAAAATAACTTGCAGGAAAGCAGAAGGAAGAGGGAATTAAAATCAACAGTCCTTGCCTTGCAAATTGAGTCTTTAAAAAAGAGAAGCATGACTGTAAGAGTAACTCAACACCCACCCATCTCTTTGCCAACCATAGAGTCTCCCCTACCCATCTCAAGATGTTTGAAGATATTGTAAAAGGTCAGGACTTTAGAAAAACAATTGTTCTGCACTTAAAAGAAAGGGAAACTTAAATAACAAACTCCCTAGATCCCAGCCACTTCAGAAGGTCTGTTTTTTTTCCTTCTGTGGGACAATTCCCCATCAAATGATGGGGTTGGTCAATACTCAGTTGTATCTCAGAACTCAATATTAAACTTAAACTGTCTCTACCATTAGTATAAGGATTTACCTCTGCTTATCACTTCTAATTTTGTTCAAGCTGTCAGAGTCTCTACACACCTATTTTATTGTCCATATTTCAGACCACCCCAATACCCATAGACCCTCTTACTTCCTACCATACCTTCTAGTTTCTGACTCCTCATCAGCAAATCTTTTAGGTAGAGTCTTGTTATATAAATTTAATGCCACCATACAATGTTATGAGAAAAACATTTTTATTACCCTTGACCAAATCTTCTCAGACCAAATCTCAAATTTCCTACTTTCTCTAATGGAAACCTATCTCAATTAAAAATCCTTTGAAGAAGATATAACCTTAAAAGAGGTCCTAATTAGTCTCTGGGCCTCACGTGCAAATGAGGTTGGATTGCTACTGAGTGTAGAGCTTATGCACCATTTCTGGAAACCTGTCCCATCAGTAGCCCAATACCCTTTCTCTCAAGAAGCAGAATGGGAAATTGAATCTATAATAGACTTTCTTTACAGCACAGTGTTATTTTCTGTTTTTATTTTTTTTTACAGCACAGTGTTCATATCCTTACTTTCTCACCCTGTAATATCTCAATCTTGCCAGTAGTGAAAAAAGGGAAATTTTATTCAGATGGGAACCAGATCTATTGATTTGTGTAAGATCTAAGAGCCATAAATGCTTTTGTAATTCCTTGTTACACTTAGTTCCTAATACAACTACTGTTCTTACTTCAATTTCTGCTGACATGGCCTGATTTACAGTAATTGCTTCCTGCTCAGCTTTCTAATTCCATTGCCCCCTGACTTACAATTTCTCTTTGCATTTACATTTACAGGAAGACTACATGGACTTGCATAGCTCAAGGATACTGTGAGTCCCTCTCCATATTTTCCCAAGTTCTTAATGCCGACTTAGACTTTGTAGTCTTTACCCCAGGCTCCACTATTTAGTTCGGTATATTGATGACCTCTTACTAAAGGCACTAGCTGAAAAAAGCCAGAAAGCCTCCCAATCTAAACTTGAGTGGGTGAAGATGACTGTTACGTACTTAGAACATGAAATATCTGAGGGCATTCAAAATTCACACCAAAATGCTTTGAGTCAATCTTGTCCCTATCTCTCCCCAAAATGAAAAAGCAGCTATGCAAATTTCTAGGGGAGCTGCTACTTTTGCCAATGGAGTCCTAATTTTGCTTCCCTTCCTAAATCTCTATATGCCTTCTTCCCACACACCTACTTCAGAGCCTGTTTCTTGGCCCTTGGAATTGGCATTGACTTCCTCTGAAGCCTTAAAATTAGCATTGTCCACACCCCTGGGTCTCAGCTTATTCAATTTTGACAAACATTTTCACCTATATCACCATAAAAATAATGGAATTGCTGGAAATATTCTAAGACAACCTTTTACTTCTCAGATACAACCTATAGCATATTTTTCATGTCAGTTAGACACAGTGGCATCAGCCATGTCCCCATGCCTGTGTGCTATAGCCATAGCTGCCACCCTGATTGAGAAAGCCATTACTCTTATATTAGGCTCCCATTCACCTCTATGTTTCTCATGCTGTTTCTGTTCTTTTACAGGTTCGTAAGACACAGGTCCTCTCTACATAGAGGCAGACCACCTGTGAACAAGCCCTATTAACCAACCCCTCTATTATATTACATTGTTGTAACTACATCTAGCTACACTATACTTCTCCCCGATGATGGAGAGCCCCACACCATTCCAAGACTGCCTGCAACTATAGAAATGGTCAAAGCCANCTTACATTGTTGTAACTACATCTAGCTACACTACTTCTCCCCGATGATGGAGAGCCCCACACCATTCCAAGACTGCCTGCAACTATAGAAATGGTCAAAGCCACAAGAAGATCTCTTACATATCCCTTCAGACAACCCAATTAACTTCAATTTTATAATGGCTCTTTTAAGCAAAATCCCAGGAAAATATAACTGGCTATACCACAGTTTCCCCACATGAAATACTGAAGGCATACTCTGCATTCACTGTGATATCAGCCCAAGCCATTGAACTCATAGCTTCTACTAGTTTCCACATTGGCAAAAGGGAAAGTGCCACCATTTACAATGACTCCAGGTACGCCTTTGGAATCTACCACACTGTTGGCACAATCTGGAAATTGTGTGGATTCCTAACCTCTGTTGACATAATTGCCAGTAAGCATATAATTATTACTCTATTACAGTCTATTCATCTCGCTACAAAAATTATTGTTCATGGTCCAGCGTATTAAGGAGACCCACACTATATCACTGGGAACAGTAGGCCTGAGAAGACTGGTAAATACACAGCTGAAAATGGGCCCACATATCCAATTTATAAACCTGTCTTTTTCCCTGTATGATATTATTGACTATCAGGTAAATATCCTGCAATCTGAAAAAGACAGATTGATGTAAAAGAGTGCTAAACGTTTACCAGGTGGAGTATATATTGGGCTAAATGGAATTCCTATACTTTTTTTCTTTGGACCATCAGATGGTACAGATTAGGAACATTAAGGAATTAAAAGACAATTTATCCTCTGAGGCCCGCTCTGGACCCAGCAGCACTCCAAATGGGTTGTATAGATTTACCACCAGCTTTGGGCTATTTCTACTGTTTGGTTATTGTCTGTATGATTAGTGAACAGATTGAATGCTATCCAACTAGACATATTGATGCCACAACATTGGTAAAGAAATTAATAACTGACATTTTTTTTGTCTTGGCATTCCTTTATGGATTAAGTCAGACCAAATAACTCATTTTATAACAGAAACAAGCTATGTGCTTACAAACACTCTGAGGTAATCATTACAATTGTATACTTCATACCATTCTCAATTATAGAGGCAAGTGGAATTTAAAAATCTAGACAAAAAAAAGGATATTAGAAGAATCTCTCAATAAATGACTTAAATGACCAGAAGCATTATCTCCATCCTTTATAAAAATTCAGAATACTCTAAATAGGAGATATGGATTAACCCCTTTTGAAATAGTTTTCTATCATCTTATGCCTACTAGCATCTCTAAAGTTTCCATTCCTAGATTGACTGAACATCGTAGGGACTTAAGTGAACAATTAATGCTATGATTAGCTATATACAGGAACTAACTAATATACTTAGAGCAAGTCATCAACAGGTAAAAAGACATGGTCTCCACTGACTGACAAGCCCTACTATTTCTTTCAACAAGGAGATTGGGTGTACATTAAGATTTTTAGAAGAAAGCATAAGCTGTCACCTCACCGGGAAAGAACTTGCAAAAATACCTTCACTGGTATCAAAATAAAATAAATAAATAAATTAAAAAAAAAAAAACCCTCTGGGATTCATGTGAACCACACCAAGCTAGAGTTAGATCATTCCTCCTATGTTGTAATATTTTCTAAAATACATGCATACATACATACATAAATAAGCATCTGCAACATCCCATGTATTTTAGAAATTCATAGAAAACATTTATTTTATTTTTGAAATTCCTTTGAGCAATTAAGATATTTAACTATGATGTCAATCAGTTTAATCTTTTGCATGTTATAAGAGTCACACAGGAAATACATTTGGAAATATTTATCAAAACTATTTTAGTTTTAACAATAAGAGCAATTAAAATATCAGAGCACATTTGTAGGATAGCTCACAAGCCATAGTGTAGTTGTGTTCAAGATAGCAGGATTCAGCATTGGAAAAGAATGACCTAGATAAGATCTTAATATTCTGTGTAATATTGTAAATATGAAAGAATAATCCAGTGATATTAACAGTAAATGAACAAGGTATTTGCCAGATAAATAACCAAAGGGGAACTATATCCCAATAGCAACACAACTAGTGATACAAACTTGTGTAAACAACATTTAATCTAGATACAGACCTGAAAGTATAAGCCATATTATAAATTAAAATAAGCTTTGCTATGATGAAATGACTAAAGTATGGAACCATTTAAAAACTAATATTCAAAGTGAAAGAAAAATCTCAAATGATTAGTGTGGTAAGGTAAAAAATGATTCTCCAAGAGATACCTACATAAAATCCCTGGACTCTATGAATACTACCTTATTTGGAAAAAAGGCTATTTGCAGATATAATTAAGATAAGTATCCTGAGATAAAATCACCCTGGATTGTCAGGGTGGGTCCTGAATCAAATGATGCATATCCTTATAAGAGACATACAGGGAACAGATACTCAGAGGAGAAAGCTGATATGAAGACAACGACAGAGACTGGGATCATGGTGGTACAAACCAAGGAAAGGAATGCTGATAGCCACCAGAAGCTGGAAAAGACAGAGGATTCTCCCCTGGAGGGAGTGCAGTTCTGCTGACACCTTGATTTTGGACTTCTGCCTCCAGAATGATGTAAGCAAAAATTTCTGTTGTTTTAAGCACCCAGTTGTGGTTGGTTGTTATAGCAGCCATAGGAGTTAATACAATCAGAGAAACTGACTTAGAATCATAAGGACGACTACTACTCATTTAAAAATATTCCATAGATATTTCTGGTAGGTTTCTAGCCTTCTGGGGTTCTCCGTACTAAAATTCTGATATTTATTAGCTGGAAATGATATACTCTTATCTCTTCTTATTAACATGATGATGAAAATGTATAAATTAATAGTTGTCACAACATCAAAGTATCATTATTAGTTTTGTTCTTTCTGTTATGCTTGACTTCTTTGATAGGAAATAAGACTTGAGCATGCTTTCTATGGATAGAAAAGGTGCTCACAGGAGTTCCCAAATGCAGGCAACAAGATAGGAGGAAGCATTTATCAGGTTGTGAAATGCCTCCTATAGAAATACCTGTCTGACTCATATTGGGGGTGCTGATGCTGAACTCCCCAATCTCAGTCAGGAGCAGTGATGTGGTATATATATTCTGTATCCCTTTATGTACACCATATATATATATATATTTTTTCTTCGTATCAGAAAAAGATGAGGAGGGAGATGGTATGAAGGGAAAAGAAGAAAAGTGGTTGCTGAAGCTGTTTTTCAACTTTTCTAGAATATTACAAATTAAGTAAAATGAGTTTAAGCCAAGGCTTCTCAACATTGGCACTGTTGGTATAAACCAGATATCATGTCAATTTGGATGGGGCAATCCTTTTATGGGTGCCTCCTGTGTATCATAGCATGTTTAGCAGAATTCCTGTTCTCTACCCATCAGTAATATCTCAACCTCCAACTGTGATCATTAAAAATGTCTCCTGGCATTGCCTACTACTTCCTGGGAGGACACCTTCAGTAAAGAACAATTGGTTTAAGCATATCATTTTCAGGGCCATTATTATTCCTGTGTGAAACTTGAATCTTCACAATGACTATGTAGAGTATATCATTTCTGTTTCAATTTCATGTTGTTCTACACTAGGGTAATAATGGTAAGCAAGCCACCTCTAGTCCCTGACCTCATGAAGCTTAGAGTCTCATGGGGAGAGAAATTAAATTACTATGAAAGCAGATGTATGCTGATAAATGACACCAGATGCAATTAGTTGCCAATTCATAGCTCTTTCATCTTTACCAAGAGAACCTGAATTTGCTCTGGGTGGCAAAATGCCCAGTTAGATGATGATGTCCATTCCTTTTTGCCAGAACTTTACTTTGTGGATTCACTTGCATTTTAGGGTAGTCATTTGTTGAATTCTGTTGAACGAACTGAAAGAAACTGGAATTTTACAGGAACTATTCTCATGTCTGCCAAAAAGCAAGCTGATTTCTCTGCCCAACCATCCATTCTCCCTTTTCCCTACATTGAAAGTACAAAATGGCTGTGAGGCTGAGTTGTGGGAGCCATTTTGTTACACTGGGATAAACCTAGAGAGTCAAGGGCTGTGGACCTAGAGGCCTGATACAACTGAAATGCGAAGCCAACAATAATAAACACTGCTGTAAACCCAACTCCAGCCTCACATTAACTCTTTCTCTCTGGCAGTGACACTGCTAGTTTTCATGGCAAACCATAAAACAATCACAACACTTGAGTTTGGGTGCACTGCAGCAGCGAGACAAGAAGGCTGCAGACTCAGCTCTAACAGTTCTTCACAAATATGTGGTTTTAACTGGTTGATTTCCTTTCATCAATATCCAGATGCTTGAAATGATTTTTGGGGACAATTTTGTATATTTTTTGGAGGGAAGAAGATTTATTGACCTCGTCATGCCCTGTCAAGGGGTTGCTTTTTAATAGTCTGCCTCATATATACACACATTCTTGAACGGCACATGTAGTGTATCTGTAATAACTGGATAAAAGTTAGTATTTTCCTTTGAATTTTTATTTAGATCCCCTTGAACTTATTTGGTTTTTCATACAGTAAGCAAAAGTTTCTTTGAGTACTACATGAGTGATTCTAGTTTTTAATGCCAAGAAAATGAAATCCCTTTCAGGAATATTTTTGTTTTCCTATTAGTTTAAATTCTTTTTTCCTACTCTAGATGAAGTTTCTGACCTTATCACTGAGTTAGAAATCTACATGTCCAGTTCAAAGGCTATTTTTGCTTTTCAAATATCATTTCTCTATTTGTTTTTTGTATTTTTATCCTTCCCTTTGAATAACTGGCTTGGGCTTTCACTTTGATACAATCCAGGGTTCCAGATAATAATGGACGTAGTAGACACTGGCCATTTTATTACTATCCTGCAACTGAATACATTTCTTATTTCAGTGGAATGCATTGTGCAGGTTTTAACAAGAAACAAAATTGAGCTCTACCTAATCCCTAAAAACTAAGACACATGTATCACCCTTGGGCTCTGGATTTTCTGTTCCCATCCAACAACTTGAACTGAGAGGAGCATTACAAAGATGCAAAGAGATTTAAAAATTATTTTATTGCAGAGTCTGGTTATGAAGTACCAATAGGAAAAATGACAACAATCACATAAGGATCAAACTGATACAAGAGTCCTTTCTTTGCTACCTAAAATTTTTGTATTAAAGGTCCATTTTCTGACCCTAGTTCTTTAAATTTCTAACAATACTGTGAGCTACTTAATATCTTTTCAATGAAATTTAAGTTAGCCAGAGTTTGGTATAATGCACTAAATAATTTAGAGCTGTGTTAAGCTATACTAGAATCTGAGGCAAAAAGAAAAATCAGTAATACTGATAATATATTTATTTGATATTTTGTTCATCATGAATCCTTACATTAATTTTATTTCTTAAAACATTTTCATTAAAATATTATTCACCTTGATTATTTTGTGTGTGCGTGTGAGGGCAGCTAAATACCAATATTGCGGTGTACAGGAGGCCTAAGGCTATTGAATGAACATATCAAAGAATGATCTATAGCCAATGTAATACAATTGTAGAGTCCTGAAGGTTGTTACACAACAAAGCATGGAAATACATGACACTGAATATCCTTTGGCTTAGTGTATATTATGCCAGATCCCATTTCTTATTCTAAATTTATTATTTATGTACTGGTATTAGAAATTAAGACCTATTCTCCATGTGATAATTCTGTCATTTGGAGGAATTCATCTATTTGTAACGGCCCCCAGGCAAAATACCACAAAATTATTGAATTGTCCCAACCTGTGATAACAAGAAACATCCTAATTTCATTGTATTCTTTTTTTTAAAGATTTTATTTATTTATTTGACAGAGAGAGAGACAGCCAGAGAGAGAGGGAACACAAGCAGAAGGAGTGGGAGAGGAAGAAGCAGGCTCCTAGTGGAAAAGCCTGATGTGGGGTTCGATCCCAGAACACTGGGATCACGCCCTGAGCTGAAGGCAGACGCTTAACGACTACACCACCCAGGCGCCCCTGATTATTAATTTTTTTAAGACTTTATTTATTTATTTATTTATTTATTTATTTATTTATTTATTTGAGAGAGAGAGAGGGCACAAG